>NW_007733047.1:15937-17593 GCF_000696425.1 Galeopterus variegatus | reverse complement strand
GGAAAAAAAAAAAAAAAAAAAAAAAAAAAAAAAAAAAAAAAAAGATTGTGAAAATTCTGGAACGTTTTCTTCAATTATTTATGCTCTTTTTCTTGGGGAAGGGGGGTGATGCCAGGTTTAATCTCTGAGAATCCAATTAGCTTTGTCTTCATTCGTTATTCTTTGACCTAGTTAGATATAATTGCCCTCTCCCCTTATTTTCCCACATTTATTTTCATTTTACCTTGCATGATTTTCAGTTAGGCTATTGATTATGTGATTCATCTACAGTTTGTCTACCACTATCTATTCAATTCTTGTCATCTTAAAGAACTTTTTGTGTTTTCTGTCTCTTTTTTTCCACACCACTCCATTGCTTTTTCTTATTCTTTTCAATTTCGGGCTTAATGTCTTGTCTTTCATTTCAGCCTATCCTGTCCTAAATAATATAGATCTATTCATTTCTGCTCCTTTTCTTATCTATTGCGTTTCCCTGTGCACATCCAAGAATACACAAAACTCCTCAACTTAATTTTTGGATCTTGAATCAAACCACTTTCAGAGATCTATCAATTTCTCTGAATCTCCCAAATGCAATTTTCCCCCAATTTTGCACATCTGCTCAAATAAATCAAGACGTGGCCAGATTTGGTGATTTTGAATGGATGAGTAGATCATAGCTTTCTGTTCTTTGGCAATTTTTGAGGCATACAACACCTCTGGGCACCAGGGTAATATACATACCTTCCCGTAAAGGTCTCTTTTCATGACTTACTTGTATTATTATGGCTATTATTGTTACTGTAAGAACAAGTAACATGTGACCTATTCTTTTAATGACTTTTTAAGTTCTGTGGTTTTGTTAATCAAAGGCACAATGTTGTACAGCAAATTTTGACACATTATTTATCTTTGCATAACTAAAACTTTATGCTTGTTGAAAACAATTCCCCATTCACCTATTCTTCCAGTCCTGGGAAAATACTATTCTAATCTCTGTTTCTACAAGTTTGACTATTTTAGGTACCTCATAGAATTGGAATAATGCAGTATTTTTCCTTCTGTGGCTGACTTATTTCACTTAGCACAGTGTCCTCCAATTTCATCTATCTTGTTGCACATGCTAGGACATCCTTTTATGAAGACTGACTAGTATTCCATTGCATGTATATGCTACAATTTCTTTGCCCATTCATACATCAAGGAGCATGCATTGCTTCCACCTTTTGGCTATTGTTAATAGTGCTATAATGAACATGAGAGTACAACAGATACCTCTTTGAGATCCTAAATTTAATTTTTTTGGCTATATACCCAGCAGTGGGATTCCTGGATCATAAAGCAGGTTCTATTTTTAATTATGTGAGGAACCTCCATAAGGTTTCCATAGCAGCTGCATTATTTTACATTTCTACCAAGTCTATAAGGCTTCCAGTTTCTCCACAACTTCACCAGTACTTGTTATCTTTTTATTTTTTTAAATTTATACAAAGCCATCCTAACAGATGTGAGGTGGTATCTCACTGTGATTTTGATTTTCACTTTTCTGATTACTATTGAGCACCTTTTTGTATACCCATTGATTATTTGTACATCTTTTTTGGAGAAATGCCTAATCATCTGCCCATTAAAAATTAGATTGATTGTTTTTACACTATTAAATTATAAGAGTTTCTT
>NW_007733047.1:13315-14647 GCF_000696425.1 Galeopterus variegatus | reverse complement strand
TAAAGTTAGCTCATTTACTTGATATCTTTCTTTTTTTTAAATAGGTGTGTATCACTATAAACTTTCCTTATAATATGGCTTTTGCTTCATCTCATAAGTTTTGGCATATTGTGTTTTTATTTTATTTTTCTTGAGATCTTTTCTAACTTTCCTTTTGATTTTTGATCCATTGGTTGTTCAAGAATATATTGTTTAATTTCCACATATTTGTGAATTTTCCAGCTTTTCTTCTTTTATTTCTAGTTGCATTCCATTGTGGTGAGAGTAGATATTTGATAAATTTAACCTTCTTAAATTTGTTAAGACATGTTTTGTGACCTAATGTGCGATCTGTTGTGGAGAATGTTTTGTTTCCATTTGAGAAGGATAGTATTTTGCTGCTGTTAGGTGGTATGTTCTGTATACATCTGTTAAGTGAATTTGGTTTATAGTTTCTCTTAAGCTCACTGTTTTCTTATTGATTGTCTAGTGTTCTATCTATTACTGAAAGTGGGGATTTAAAACTCATTCTACTGTTGTATCGCTGTCTATTTTTCCCTTCACTTTTCTGAAATTTTGCTTTATATATTTAGCTATTCTGATGTTGGGTATGTATATAATTGTTGTATCTTCCTTTCTCTTTTTTGTGTATGTATCTTTCAATAGGTATTCTTATGGTTACCATGAGGCTTACATAAAGTATCTTACAGTTATTACAATCTATGTTAAGCTGGTAACAATTTAACTTCAACGACATACAAAAACAGTTTTGTATATCATTGAAATATGTCATTTGCATTTTTACCTCCTCTCTCATGCATACTTCATGTTATTGTTGTTACAGTTTATATCCTTTAATATTATGTATTCATTAACATACTTTTTGTGGATAAAGTTATTTTTAATATTGTTTTCCTTTACTTTTATGCTAGAATTATGTGATTTACACACACCATTACAGTCTTACAATATTCTGTATTATCTCTATTTATCTTTACCAAAATTTTTTATACTTCCATATACTTTTATGTTGCTGTTTAGAGTCCTTTCATTTCAACTTGAAAAACTCCATTTATAATTTTTTATCAGGTATGTCTAATAGTGATGAACTCCCTCAACTTTTAGTTTTCTGCTATGTGTTCAATTTTGAAGGATGGCTTTTCCAGGTATAGTATTTTGGGCTAGCAGGGTCTTTTTTTTTTTTTTTTCTTCTCTCTTCTCTTCCCTTTTTTTTTTTTTTCTTTCAGCACTTTGAATATATAATCTCATTCCCCTTGGCCCGCAGAATTTCTACTGAGAAATCTGCTGATTGTCATGAATTATGTAGGCTGCCTTGTATGTGACAAGTAACTT
>NW_007733047.1:11115-12766 GCF_000696425.1 Galeopterus variegatus | reverse complement strand
ACTGAGAAATCTGCTGATTGTCATGAATTATGTAGGCTGCCTTGTATGTGACAAGTAACTTTTCTCTTATTACATTTAAAATTCTCTCTTCATCTTTGACTTGACAATTTGACTATGATATGTTTCAGTGTAGACTAATTTGGCTCACCCTCTTGGGTTCATTTGGCTTCCATGAGTATGAATGACCTCTTAGATTAGAAAGTTTTCTGCCATTGTTATTTTAAATAAGGGCTCTCTCCCCCCTATTTTCTCTCTTCTCCTTCTGAGGCTTCCATATTATGTATGTTGATTTGCTTGATAGTGCCCTCTGAAGTTTCTGAGGGTTTTTCTTTGCTCTGTTTCTTTCTTTTTTTTCCTTTTTGCTTTTCTGACGATAAATTCAAATGATCTATATTCAAGTTAGCTGATTCTTATATTTTATCAAGTATACTCTTGAACCCCTCAGTTGATCTTTGTCTGTTCAGTTATTGTATCCTGTAGAATTTCTGTTTCTGTTTGGCTCTTTTTTGTATTGTTTCTGTTTCTTTGTTGATAATCTCATTTAGGTCATGTGTCATTTTCCTGATTTTATTCGATAGTCTTCCTGTGTCCTTTTCTAAATCACTGAGCTTCTTTAAGATGATTATAGTTAATTTTTTGATGTAATTTATAAATATAATTTATTTGTGGTTGTTCATGGAGATTTATTTTGTTCCTTCAGTGGATCATAATTCCCTGATTCTTTTTGTTTCATTGTAACTTTACATTGGTTTGCACATTTGAAGAAATACTCATCTCTCCCAGTCTTTGTGGACTGGCTACAACCTGTACCACTAAGCCTGGCTAGAGAATCAGGGAGCCTCTCAAACCTTTCTATGGATGTGACTTTTCTGGATTTCTGCCTATATATTCCTAGTTAAAGTATTTTACTATTTTGTTTTGTTTTGTTTTCTGGATCTCACAGTCTCTTGCTTCATCTGATGTCTGACTGCTGTACTGTAGGCCAGTATGTTGGAGGCGTATTTCTCTATTCTTCCTCCTTTTTTGGGAAAATTCCTCAAGCTATGAATCTTCTTCTAATATCAAAGAGCTTTCCTGACTGTGGCAAGCTTCCTGCCACTTTCCATGGTTCTTGACTGTTCCCAAGCATTGAAACGATCAGGTTTCAATAGTGCTCTACATGAAATAAGATAGAAAACGGTCCCTTAGGCAGCACACCCAATGGCCAGGGATCTTTGGATGTCACCAAAGGACCTCCAATTCAGGTCTGAATAGAAGTGTGATCCTCTCTGGTGGATTTTCTCATCTTCTAGTACACTCTATCACATAAATGCAGCTAGCATCCACCCTTCCTTATTACTCTTTATATTCATTACATGATTCCAAATATTATGCTTAGCAATTAGGATGCCTGCTACTTTAATAAAGAACCATTTATGTACACACCATGTTAATTAAAGGTTATAACAAAACAAACATTGCATTTTAAAATCATTTTTAGTTATAAATATGAAGAATTAACCTTTTCTATGTTGGATTTGTGTTTTCTTAATAATAAAAATTAAGGATAATTGGAGCGTAATATAATTTTTTGAATAATCTCTTCAGGTATAAAAAAAGATACAAAATAAAATAAGATTACTTTTCATTTATTTTCCTTCCTCAAATTAAA
>NW_007733047.1:0-10825 GCF_000696425.1 Galeopterus variegatus | reverse complement strand
TTAACCTTTTCTATGTTGGATTTGTGTTTTCTTAATAATAAAAATTAAGGATAATTGGAGCGTAATATAATTTTTTGAATAATCTCTTCAGGTATAAAAAAAGATAAAAAATAAAATAAGATTACTTTTCATTTATTTTCCTTCCTCAAATTAAAAAAATACAGTTATGTTTGTATCTTAGTCTACAAGATTTATACACACACACACACACACACACACACACACACACATATATATGACTCTTCTTGCATACATGTAGTAAGACCCTCAAGTGCAATAGGAGAAAAACATCATGTTTTGCTTATTTAATATATCGTTAGATGCCTTATAGAAAGTAATCAATGTAACTTACTATTTTAAGTACAAAGTAGGCTATTAGCACGTAATATGCTCCTCAGTTCGTACAATTAAAATGAACATAAGACATCCCATATCAAATGGGACCTCAGGTAAGGTTTACATAAATGCTAAATTAAATGCCAAATTAAGCAAAGGATCCAAAGAGTGACAGTGCTATCACATGTAAAATGTTTATATAAACATTCTAGTTTTGATTTTGCTGATAGAAACTTGCCTTCTTATGATAAACACAGAAATTATTCACAGAAGAAAATCTTTATATAGTACTGTGCTTTGTAACTTAGTTTAATTTTTTTCTGTCTTTGTTACTTCAACAAGAAAATAAGTTTCAAAATTTTCTTATGAACCAGATCAAAAGTAGTGTTACTTTTATTGTAGTAACAAGAAAAGGATAAATCTTGGGAGTAAATGTAGTTGTAAAATTTTTAAAGAACAGCAGAATTTGAGCAATATATATTAAAAAAAACCTAGAAAATTATAGGAATTTTGTGATTTTTCTTTTTGATGCAGTGTATTTTGTTTTAAAGTTTTGCTAAATTCCATCCTTTGTACATTTGATGGTTCCAATTAAGTGCAGTTGTGATCTGTACTGGCTGTATTTTTTCCAAGAAATTTAAATAATAACATTTTATCTGAATATATTGTCATAAAAGACAAAGAGAAAATGATAACTATATAAAAGTGCCAACTTAGTTTCTTTTTAAGTGGATTATCATTTATGTAAATCACTGAAAAAATTATAAATTTTAATTGCAGGATATGAGTCTATTAAGATTTTTCTTAAATGTCACCCCTTTGCTTTCCCTTTTTCCTCCCTGAATTCTTCATTCTTATTATAGTTTGAATTTGTCCCCTCCAAAATTCAGGTGTTGCTAATGTGATATTATTAAGAGGTGGGTTGTCTAAAAATTGATTAGGCTGTGAGGAATCCTTTCTCGTAAATGGAATTAAGGCCTTATAAAAGAGGTTTCACACAGGCTATGGCTCACTTACCCTTTTGCCTCCTGCCATGAGGACACAGCATTCCTCCCCTTCAGAAGATGCCATCTTGGAAGCAGAAAGCAGCCATCACCAGACAACTGAACCGGTCTCTGCCTTGATCTTGGCTTCCCAGCCTCCAACCAAAACTGTGAGAAAATAAATTTATTCTCTATATAAATTTCCCAGTCTTAGGTATTTTGCTATAGTTGCACAAAATGAACTAAGACAACTCCAATTATAAGTACTCATTTTTTGTTGTTGAACTTAATTGCACTTACAAATTAAAAAAACAAGTGAATGTAAATGTAAACAATAATTAATATGATAATTTATTTTCTCCATTACNTAAAAGAGGTTTCACACAGGCTATGGCTCACTTACCCTTTTGCCTCCTGCCATGAGGACACTGCATTCCTCCCCTTCAGAAGATGCCATCTTGGAAGCAGAAAGCAGCCATCACCAGACAACTGAACTGGCCTCTGCCTTGATCTTGGCTTCCCAGCCTCCAAAACTGTGAGAAAATAAATTTATTCTTTATATAAATTTCCCAGTCTTAGGTATTTTGCTATAGTTGCACAAAATGAACTAAGACAACTCCAATTATAAGTACTCATTTTTGTTGTTGAACTTAATTGCACTTACAAATTAAAAAACAAGTGAATGTAAATGTAAACAATAATTAATATGATAATTTATTTTCTCCATTACTAATACTGATCACTTGAAAGAAAATCCCTTATTAATTTTCTATTGCTATTATGTCTAGCATATAGCCAATTACATTTGTAAGACTTCAAAGTGCTGCTGAATTAAATTAGAAACACTTGGATTATTCATTTAAGAGAGTTTGTAATATATATATATTTTAAAAATTTATTTATTTTTATTGATTATGAATATTCATAGGGTACAAAACTGACTTTCACCACTCGTGCCCAAGATGTTATGGCCAGATCCATACTGGCAGCATACCCATTACCACAAATTGTAATTATACCCCATGTCCCCCACCCTATTATCTTTGACCTCCCTCCCCATCCCCTTTTTCCCCATTCCACTTTGTATTCTTAGGTATGCTCTCTCTCTCTGCAAGTCCAATGCACCACGGTGGTCTTTTTTTCCTTCCTTCTTTGTCTCTTAGTTCCCACTTATGAGTGAGTACCTGTGGTAGTTTTCCCTCTGTGTTTTGCTAATTTCACTCAACATAAGTTTCTCCAAGCTCATTCATGTTGTTGCAAATGGCAGAATTTCATTCCTTTTTATGGCATAGTTGTATTCCATGGTCTGTATGTATCACAGTTTCCTTATCCAGTTGTCCATCGATGGACATTTTGGTTTGTTCCATTATCTTGGCTATTGTAAGCAGAGCTGTGGTGAACATGGGTGTGCAGGTTTCTCATTGACATGGTGACTTCCATTCCTCTGGGTGTATACGCAGAAGTGGGATTGCTGGATCATATGGAAGATCTATCTGTAGTTGTTTGAGAAACCTCCATAGTGTTTTCCATAGTGGTTGTACTAATATACAATTTTTCATTTCTCTCTTTACTTTCTTGTTAATATGAACTAATTGGTATCTATCTATCTATCTATCTATCTATCTATCTATCTATCTATCTATCTATCTATCTATCTATCTATCTATCTATCTATCTATCTATCTATCTATCTATCTATCTATCTATCTATCTATCTATCTATCTATCTATCTATCTATCTATCTATCTATCTATCTATCTATCTATCTATCTATCTATCTATCTATCTATCTATCTATCTATCTATCTATCTATCTATCTATCTATCTATCTATCTATCTATCTATCTATCTATCTATCTATCTATCTATCTATCTATCTATCTATCTATCTATCTATATATTAGCTTTGTCTTCCACTATGTTATACAATTCAAATTTAAAAAGTTATTTCATCTCATCCTGCACCTCCATATTTAAGAGGCTTTTTTCAGTGTAAACTATAGAGGTGACTAGATCTCATTTAACAGATTAAGAATATGAAGCCCCAAAGAGATATAAATTTATAAATGCCACACAATTTACTAACAAAGCTAGTTTATAATCTTTCATGTTTTTCTTTTATCCCTAATAGTAATTAATGTCAATTTTTAGTTATAATTATTGCTCCATAATTGTGTCAACTGATTACTAGAATAATTTCTATTTTTAAATTATTAAGATCATTTAACTGATCTGTTATATTGTCCTGGTTGTTTGTGTTGTACTGTAATAAGGTTAATTAATGTTCTGCTTTTAGAAGTAAAAACAAAATGTTCACTAAAGATTAATTTACTTTGGAAGAGCATCACATTGTAAGCTTAGATCCCAACTGGTCATAGATTCATGTTAATCTTACACTTCATTTTTAAAGTTTCCTTTTTTTCCCTGTACATAAATTCTCAAATTTAGTGCTAATGACTAATATAATGATGGCTCGATGTCTATTACTTTTCTATAAATGTTCATTGATACAATCTGCTGACATAAAATGCTACATTACATTTTTTAAAAACCTACAGCAAATGCAGACTTCTTAAAATGTCCCACCACATAAGCCACATTGTGATGTTTTGACCACCTGCCACTCCTTATGTGAAACCAAAATATATCTTTTAACCAATTACTTTTAATAGCATGTCAAGTCAAAACTTATTACTGTAGATGGATTCTTGAATGCCTAAGTCAGGTGTTGATGAAATGAAGAAAAGGGAAGAAAGAGCCCTCATAGAGTAGTTTTGTTTTGTTTTGTTTCCCTATGAGACTGGACTACAGGGTATGTTGGAATCTTTTTTCCCTTAAAGTGAGGGTGTTTTATTTTTTTCGGTGAAGAATTATTATGTTTTATTTTATATTATTTTTAATTAATACATTTTTTAAAAACAAGAAGAGTTAATTATGTGAAATAACTGATAAATACATTTTTCATTTTATATTCAGTTTTCTATTGTGTATGGTTGAGAATGTTTAAGTGAAATTCAGCACGTAAGTAATGGAGTCTATTTATTAAATACACATGTATTTTTTTTTCTTCTTATAAATAGAAACACAAAAAACTGTATATTCAAGTATCAGGGACTATGTAATTTTAAATATTCAATCATAATTTGGGGGCATATTACAAAGATATGTAACCCATTACTACCTTATATTTAACCTGAGGTTTTTTTTGGTGGCAAAAGAGAAAAAGAGAAATGCATTTAGATAAATAGATCTTGATAGCAGTGAAAAGGAAACATATAATTATTTTGGGTTAAGCAATATCGTTTTTTTCTTGACTAAATTTACCATGTGTGAGTTCAGTTAAAAACTGATTAAATATGGACTATTTTGTTTAATAGAGTCACATTGACCTATCATGGATTTGGAAATAATGTTGATGCAGTACCTTATGGCACTCTCTTCACTGCATGAATATCACTGTAATTAGCCATAATACAATAACTTGTAATTGCTTGGTTTTGGTTAATTTTCTCTCCTAGCTTGTGAGCTATTTTAACCTATGTGGTTTTCACAGAATGTAACGTATTTCCTGGTATATATAACAATACAAAAATGTTTAGTCAATAAATGACAGATAAAAGGAATGCAGGAAAGGATAGAAGGAAAGAAGGTGGAAGGCAGGGAGGGAGGAAGAAAAGAAAGGATGAAGGAAAAAAGAAGGCAAAAAATTAGGAGTAAAATAATAAACTAGCAGAAAGTAAAATTAAAAATGTAATACCCTTTCAAAATTCTCCAAATAAAGTGAAATATTAGGTATAAAGTACAATGTACAGAATCTATATACTAAAATATACAAAATATGATGAAAGAAATCAAACAATAAGTAAATGGAGAGGCATACATTGTTTTCAATTGGCAGAGTCCAGCAAATAAATATGTTAATTTTCCATAAATTTATCTAAAGGATTAATGCAATTTCTATCAAAGTATCAGCAAGGTTATTTTTAAAGTTATATCTCCTTTAAGATATACTAAGGTACTTCAAATGTTTGTAGAAATATATAATTAAAGATAGTATGCATCTTCCCATTAACTTTTTAATTTTTTTTAAATTGTAACTTCTCAAAACACATTCTAGTTGATTTTTGTGTCCCTTTACCCATTCCTTTTTTCCCCTCTCCCTCTCTACTCTCCTCCCCCCAACTATATCATATCTGTTCACTTGTCTTAACAAGTTCAAGGAATTGTTGTGATTGTTGTGTCTTCTCCCCCACCCTTTGTTTGTTTGTATAATTATTTATTTATGTATTTTTAGCTCCCACATATAAATGAGAACATGTGGTATTTCTTCCTCTGTGCCTGACTTTTTCACTTATATAAGTCCATCCATGTTATTGAGAATGGTAGTATTTCATCCTTTTTATAGCAGAGTAGAATTCCATTGTGTAGATATCCCACAGTTTCCTTATCTACTCATCTGATGGTTGATATTTGGGCTGGTTCCAACTCTTAGCTATTGTAAATAGTGCTGCAATAAACATGGGAGTACAGGTATCCCTTAGGCATGATGATTTCCATTCCTTTGGGTATATTGCCAGCAGTGGAATAGCTGGGTTATATGATAGCTCTATCTGTAATTGTTTGAGGAACCTCCATACTATTTTCCATAAAGGCTACACCATTTTGCAGTCCCACCAACAGGGCATGAGGGTTCCTTTTTCTCCACAGCCTTTCCAGCATTTCTCATTCTCAGCCTTTTGGATACTAGCCATCCTAACTAGAGTGGGATGGTGTCTCACAAGTGGTTTTGATTTGTATTTCTCGGATGCTGAGTGAGGTTGAGCATTTTTTCATGTGTCTGTTGGCCATTTGTATGTCTTCCTTTGAGAAATGCCTATTCAGCTCCTTTGCCCATTTTTAAATTAGGTTATTATTATTTATTTATTTATTTTTTGCTGTAAAGTTGTTTGAGTTCCCTGTATTTTCTGGATATTAATGTTTTGTCAGATGTATATTTTGAAAATATTTTCTCCCACTCTGTTGGTTGTCTTTTCACTCTGTTGATTGTTTCTTTTGCTGTGCAGAAGCTTTTTAGTTTGTTATAATCCCCTTTTTTTATTTTTCCTTTGGTTGCCTGTGCTTTTGGGTTCCTATTCATGAAATGTGTACCCACTCCTACTTCCTGGAGTGTTTTCCCTATGTTTTCTTTAAGGAGTTTTATTGTTTCAGGATACATATTTAATTCTCTAATCTATTTTGAGTTGATTTTGGTATATGATGAGAAGTATGGGTCTAGTGTCATTCTCCTGCATATGAATACCCAGTTTTCCCAGCACCTTTTGCTGAAGAGGCAGTCTCTTTCCCAGTGTGTAGACTTGGTGCTTTTGTCAAAGATCAGATGGCTGTAGGTGTGTGGGTTGATTTCTGGATTCTCTGTTCTATTCCATTGACCTGTGTGTCTGTTTTTATGCCAGTACCATACTGTTTTGGTTATTATGGCTTTGTTATGTGAAGTTTCAGAAGTACATTTGTATATGTGCATTAAGTATATAATATATATAGATAAATAGATAGATAGATAGATATAGATTTTTTATTTTTTACTATTTTTTTTTTTTTTTTTTTTTTTTGCTGGCTCATACAGGAATCAAACCCTGGACCTCGGCATTATCAGCACCACAATGGAAGTAATGGAGCTACCTGGCCAGTTTATATTCATATCTTAATGTAGTCCTGGCAGAGGCATAAAAAAAATCACCAGTGGAATAGAATAGATAATCTAGAAATAGTCTCTACAAGTATGCCCAACTGATTTTGACCAAGATGGAAAATAATTTATATAAAAAATAAAAAATGGTCACTACACAAAATGCTGTCAAGCATGTGGAGAAACTGGATCACTCATATATTGCTGGTGGGAGCATTCAGCCAGTCTGTAAAACACTTTAAAATTTGTTATAAAACTAAACATGTAATTATCATATCATACAGCAGTTACACTTTTGGTAAATTATCCCAATAAAATAATAACATCTATTTGTGAAAATACGGGTACACTGATATTCCTAGCAACTTTATTCAAAATAACAAAAACTGTAAATGACCAAGATTCCCTTCAATGGGAGAATGGTTAAGCAAACTGTAGTGCATTTATACTATGGACTATTACTTGGCCATAAAAAAGGAAGTGACTACTTGTAACACTCAACAACTTGAACAAATTATGCAGAATGTAAAAAGCTAATCACAATACATACTACATGATTCCACTTATATGACATCCTTAAAAGAATACAATTACAGAATGGAGAGTAGATTGGTAGTTGGTAGGGGTAGGCACAGGAATGGGGAATGGGAGTTATGAAGGTCTGTGTGGTTATAAAATGTATTCTACAAAAGGGGTCCTCATTATAACAGGACTGTTCTGTATCTTGGCTGATGTGGTAGATATACAAACATATTCAGGTGACAAAAATGCATAAAACTAACACACATACACACACCATGAATACAAGTAAAACTGAGGAAATATGAATAAATTAATAGATTTGTATCCTGGTACTGTAGTTTTCAAGATATTGCCATTGAAGGAATCTGGGTAAAGGCTACAAGGAATCTTTCTACATTATTTCTTACATCTGGCATATGAATCTATAATAATCTCAAAACAAAGTTTAATAAAAAAATACTGTCTAGCATCAAAAAAAGTCATAAGATAATTTATGACATTCTGACAATGGTAGAACATGGGTGAGTAGTGAGGAGTCCGGATGTCAGCAGTGAGAAGGTGTGTTTTCAGTAGAGAGTTTTAAAACAATAATAATTCTCANAAATTTGTTATAAAACTAAACATGTAATTATCATATCATACAGCAGTTACACTTTTGGTAATTTATCCCAATAAAATAATAACATCTATTTGTGAAAATATGGGTACACTGATATTCCTAGCAACTTTATTCAAAATAACAAAAACTGTAAATGACCAAGATTCCCTTCAGTGGGAGAATGGTTAAGCAAACTGTAGTGCATTTATACTACGGACAACTACTTGGCCATAAAAAAGGAAGTGACTACTGGTAACACTCAACAACTTGAACAAATTATGCAGAATGTAAAAAGCTAATCATAATACATACTACATGATTCCACTTATATGACATCCTTAAAATAATACAATTACAGAATGGAGAGTAGATTGGTAGTTGGTAGGGGTAGGCACAGGAATGGGGAATGGGAGTAATGAAGGTCTGTGTGGTTATAAAATGTATTCTACAAAAGGGGTCCTCATTATAACAGGACTGTTCTGTATCTTGGCTGATGTGGTAAATATACAAACATATTCAGGTGACAAAAATGCATAAAACTAACACACACACACACACACACCATGAATACAAGTAAAACTGAGGAAATATGAATAAATTAATAGATTGGTATCCTGGTACTGTAGTTTTCAAGATATTGCCATTGAAGGATTCTGGGTAAAGGCTACAAGGAATCTTTCTACATTATTTCTTACATCTGGCATATGAATCTATAATAATCTCAAAACAAAGTTTAATAAAAAAATACTGTCTAGCATCAAAAAAAGTCATAAGATAATTTATGACATTCTGACAATGGTAGAACATGGGTGAGTAGTGAGGAGTCTGGATGTCAGCAGTGAGAAGGTGTGTTTTCAGTAGAGAGTTTTAAAACAATAATAATTCTCACTCAAAATCAGAACTTTTTATTTATGATCATGGCAGTGACAAAATAGTCTTTCAAACAGTAATATGTTGGTGTAATACTGAAGAAGTGTTGGAGTTTCTGTTGAGTTTAAATTCATGTATAGATACAGATATGGGTGTCTGTCTATGTACCTATTTTTATATATATTTATGTATGTATACACATATAAAGATATATAATTAGAATANTGTACCTATTTTTATATATATTTATGTATGTATACACATATAAAGATATATAATTAGAATAACTTTTAACTTATTTTAAAAAAATGTATATTACAAATAAATTATTTTGAAAAAATTTTCAGTTAGTCAACTCCTACACACTGGACTCCACTACATATATTTATTTTCAGGGTAAGTTTTAATGGTTCAGAAATCTTAGAGCTCCCTTTGTGTGCAGTTTGTATCATGCACCTCTATACATTCCTGTTTTTAAGAAACAGAGTCAACACAAATTATTATCTTTTCTGAGCTGTCTTCTTTCTGGTATAAAATTTTAAATGAGAATCATCAAACATAAAAGTATGTGCAAAGGGCCAGAAGCAAGCCTTAAAAATCTGTGTATATATAGTTATAATCAGGAGATTTAAAATTCTTTCTTTAAACTCAGCTCAAATAAATTATTTAGAAGATAATTAACTGTGGAAAAATAAATTGTAATACAATAGACATTTGCATGGAGAAAAATAGTCAAATTATAAAATAATAATAATAATAATAATAATAATAATAATAATAATAATAATAATAATAAAGAGGCCAAGAGAAATGATGGAAAATGTTGGCCTTAAATTGCCACAAGAAATCAAAGGGACAGTGTTTGAATGCCTTGATTATTTCCCCAAGTACAGAAACTTTTTCTAAAGGATCTAATCAAGTAATATCTGTGTTCATTATCATGCAGCCATTACTTGATTTTTCAAATATGAAAAGCTTTGGAAATTCTTACCAAAACGAATTGAATTGAATGATGAATTTAATAAAGACATTTTAGTGGAAATGTTTAACCACAGAAGTATTTGAAGGCCATAAAAATAAATCCAAAAGAAAAAAGCCATGGATAATATTGAAATTTTTGCAATTTATTGTGACATAGGAGTAATTTTGTATGTATGTGTGATTATATACATTGCTTCATGTTCAAGGCTCTTTTCTAAATTAGTACTAATTTAAAAAGTGCTCTTTGATCAATGCTGAATGACGTTAGCTCAACAAATCTGTCTTCCCTGACTATTAAACAGGAATTAAAAAGGATATTGTTGGTTTATATTATTGTAATATATATATATATATATATATATATATATAGTTGGTTATAGGTGTGTGTGTGTGTATCCATATATATATATATATATATATGTGGCAAATCTGCAGAAATTAATACTGGAAAAAACTAATAACATTATTTTTTTCTAAAAATGACAAATAGCAATGCATAATTGTGTCTCTTTTTTTTCAGAAAATATGTCAATGTAATTAAAAAGTATTAATGCATTACCATTTTCCTTCTTGTACTGTGATGCTCATTTGTATATTTCATTTATTTTATATGTGTTTTATTTTTGTACAAAAAGTTAAAATAAAACTCACTTTCTGTTTTTTTCTGACAATTATCATTATTTATTTTATTTTATGATCAGTACTGCAAATAACTTTGTCATATAAAGGAAGGGGTAATAAAAATTGATTTCCTCCTGGTGTGAAATATTCCAGGAGCGTCATTGTATTTCAAAAGCAGTTTTACAGCTTTCCATACACACACACATATGTGCGTGCACACACACAG
>NW_007733046.1:118288-119054 GCF_000696425.1 Galeopterus variegatus | reverse complement strand
CTGTTGTTAAGTTAGAGCAAGCCCGTTTACAAAAGCAGATAGCGCAGGTTAGAAGTTTTTAATATCTGTAAAACAGGGTTTTGGAGAAGGTCCCTCAGGCTTTTGTGAGCACATCTGTAGTGGGTTAGAAATCGTGATTCTCATGTGATTTTAGAATACGGTTTTTAGGTAAATGCATGTATGGGGCAAAAGCTCTCGGACAGTGGGCCACAGCCCATAGATAGTGTGGCCAAAGCCCATCTAATCAACTCTTAATCACTGGTTAGGTACAGGACTGTGTACTTTAATTATTTTAGAGATGACAGGTAGTTGTCATACTGGTTCTGTTAAGAGATTTTAAGAATTGCTGAAGAGAAAGTTGTGGAAAAAATGTTTGCTAGGGATAAGCTGTTGTGGGAAACTTTAGAGATAATTTTAGATTTTATCATAAGAGTGTAACTTTTGTTTAAGGAGAGGTCATACTTTAGATAATGAGCCAGTTTGACCAATTTAACCCTTTACTAATTGTACTTTGGAATGTACAATTAGTTTCCATTGTTACTAGTTTCCATTGTTAAGCTGTACTTAGCCATAAACAACTTTTGTAACACTGCACATGTCCTTATGTCCCACTTTGATGATTGAATCCACTGATTTTTCTTGTAAAACTTCCTTGTCTTGTCAATAAAAAGAAAGGATGATTTTGGAGCCGGGCTGCTCCCCTGCTGGGTGGCAGTCCCTCCAGGCCTCATTGATTGTATTTTGAGCAAATTCTTTCTTTCTCTTT
>NW_007733046.1:114622-117335 GCF_000696425.1 Galeopterus variegatus | reverse complement strand
TCAATCCTTCCTTATAGTAGTAAATTTTTAGTTCTCTCGATAATTGGCTGAATTGGTTACTTACTTGAAATGTATGGATTTGTTGATGTTCTGAGAATAACAAACTTCTATTGTTATGAATTAAAGGGTTTAAATATTCACAAACTAAATATTTTCTTTTAAAGTATTAACACATTTTACTAACAAGTTCATCTTAATTTTTTCTCTGTCTTTGAAGAGTAGTGACTATAAATTTGCATTTAATGACAGAGCATGTGCCATATTTCTTTGTGTATTAAAAGATCTTCAAAGTGATCATTTTTTTCATTTATCATATAATTTGAAGCAGCACAAAGTGTTCCAATAATATAAATATATTTTTTAATTTATCATATATAAAGATATATATGTATCACACGAAATATGTACACCTGTATATAATGCGTGTAATACCTAGGTTGATGTTTTTGTATTACATATGTGTATATATAACACACAAGAAATACATACACACATAATATCTAGACTGATATTTTTAAAGTAGAGATTTTGAATCAGGAGATAAAATATGATGCATGCAGAGATAAAATATTTAAGGAAGTTGGCTTCATGGCTGAGATCTGCAGATCAAGATCTTTTTTAAATGTTTCAAACTTACTTAGTTCATCAGTGAGGGATATTAATATGCCTTTACTTTGAAATATAGTGAATTTTCTGAGTTCACATTTAGATAAACTATTATTGTTGGAAAAAATAAGGATAGTTGTTGGTAATATTTTTTTCTTGAACCCTGCCTCCCTTGCTGGTCTGCTGTGGAGTAGAATAACACACAGGAGTAGTCTTCTCTTTGGTTTATGCCCAGAGTCCTCAGACTTCCAGGTAAAGTTTCATTGGTAGGTTTTTCTGAATTTTCAATTAAAAAAAAAATCTTGCTTGAAATCTAGAAAGGACTAGAAGTGCTCAGGATGCATTCCAACAGTAGAAGATCAGAACAGGCCCACAAGCACGTCTTCCACAGTCACTGGAGCCATGGTCTGGTTCCAGAACCATTGTCTATCACAGAGCAACTCTCTGCAGAACAGCAGATCTGTGGGTAGCCTGTTTGTAGCAGCCAAGGACAATGCAGATGTGAAAGAGGCAACTGGAGTTCCCAGAATTGCTGCCACTCCTGTGAGGTAACTTTGGTGCCTCCAAGGATACAACAGATGTGAAAGACCACTGCCACCCCCACAAAGTAACCCGCTGCTGCTGCTGACATCACAGATGTGAGGGAGGTAGTTGCAGCTGCTGCTGCTGCTACTGCCATGTGGTAACCCCACTGCCACCAAAGACACTGTAGCTATCCAGGTGGCTGCTGTGGACTCCACAAGCAAGTGAGCAGTCACTGCAACAGTTGCTGCCACTGATGTAGTTGCTGCCATCACTGGTGCTGTCAGGAAGCCATTATCTTTGTGTTAGCAGCCTGCCACTGCTAGAGCCATTGCTGCCTCACAGGCAGCCTGCCAAGCCACTGTTATAACTACCACCACCACAAGGGTGACCTGCTACTACAGCAGGAGCTGCAGACACTGCCAATGTGCAGGAAGACTACTGACCACTCAATGGCATTAACACAGGAGGGTCACCAGTAGAGTCCAGTGAAGAAGAGTCAATAGTATAAGCAAGGAATCACTAACTGCCCCAGTGCCTAGGCCACAGAGAGCACTCACATGCCACTCCAACACTGATAACTATCGAAGTACCCACACAAGGACTACACTACTGAGTATGCCTGGAACCAATACTAAAACACTTTACTCAATGGTAAATACAAAACATATCTTTAGGAGTCTCTCTCCTCAAAATCCAGTCTGAATAATAGAAGAAACAACTGCTGTACTGATGACCAGAGATCAATACAGAGATACTAGAAATAGGAAGAAACAAGAGAATATGAGCCCACCAAAGGAATATAATTACTCTCAAGTACCAGACCCAAAGAGCAGGAAACCATTGAAATAAATGAAAATATTGAGGACACTAAATGAGATACAAGACACAGTTAGACAAAACAATGAACAGAACAAAACTATCCATGATATGAAGGAGAAAATTTACAAAGACATTAATACTTTCAAAAATAATATAGCAGATGTCATTGAAGTGAAAGAATCATTCAATAATATAAAAAACACAACTGGGAGCTTAAGCAGCAGGATACAGCAAGCAGAAGAAATAATTTCTGATCTTGAAGACAGTCACTTCAAAATAGCTCAGGCAGACAAAAAAAGGAAAATAAACTTAAAATGAAGAAAATCTAAGAAAGATAACAGACAACCTTAAACACACAAACATCTAAATCATGGGTGTTTCTGAGCGGGAAGAGAAAGGAAAAAGCATCGAGAACATATTCAACAAAATAGTAGCAGAAAATGTCCCAGACATAGGGAGAGAAGTAGGCTTTCAGATTCAGGAGGCTCAAAGATCCCCAAACAGATTCAATTCAAAAAGATCCTCTCCAAGAAACATTGCAGTCGAACTGGAAAAATTCAAATACAGATGAAGAAATCTAAAAACAGCAAGAGAAAAGTTTCAAGTCACCTATAAGGGAGTCCTCATCAGACTAACAGCAAACTTCTTAACAGAAAATCTATAGGCCAAAAGAGAATGGGATAATATATTCAAAATACTTAAAAAGGGCCGGCCCGGTGGCGCACTGTGATAGTGCGCCACTTGGGAAGCACGGTGGTGCTCC
>NW_007733046.1:110475-113344 GCF_000696425.1 Galeopterus variegatus | reverse complement strand
GATCCGTTGCCGGCCATGAGAAAAGACAAAAAGGAAAAAAAAAAATACTTAAAAAAAAAAAAAAAAAGCTGCCAGCAAAGAATACTATATCCAGCAAGACTATCCATCAACAATGAAGGAGAAATAGTGTATTTCTCAGACAAACAGAAACTTCAGGAAAACACCTCCACATGACCAACCTTACAAGAAATCCTCAAGGGAGTCTGGCACATGGAATACAAAAACCAATAATCACAACCATGTATGCACTAGAAAGAACAAAACCCACTTGTAGGACAAAAATGCAAATGAGAAACAGAAAGAAACTCTGTTTTACCATTGCCAAAAAACAACAAACACTGAAGACAAACAGTAAAAGGGAAAGAAAGAAACAAAGGATATTTAAAGCATCCAAATGAAAATCAATAAAATGCCAGGAGTAAGACAACACATTTCAATGACAACCTAAATGTAAATGGATTAAATTCCCCCTCAAAAGACACAGACTGACTGATTGGATTTAAATGAGACTGTAAATTAGTACAATCACTATGGAAAGCATTATGAAGTTTTCTCAAACAACTGCACATAGATCTTCCATACTATCCAGTAATTCTACTTCTAGGTATATATTCAAAGGAATGGAAATCATCATGTTGAAGGGATACCTGCAGTCCTATGTTCATCACAGCTCTGTTTACAATAGCCAAGATACGGAACCAACCTAAATGTCTATTGATGGATGATTGGATAAGGAAACTGTGGTATATATACACCATGGAATTCTACTCTGCCATAAAAAAGAATGAAATTCTCCCATTTGCAACAACATGGATGAGCTGGAGAAACTTATGTTGAGTGAAATAAGCAAAGTACAGAGAGATAAATTCCACATGTATTCACTCATATATGGGGCTAGAAGAGAAAGAATGAAGGAAAGAAAGACCACAGTAGTGTGTTGGACTTGCAGAGGGATAGAACATTCCTTGGGCTACAAAATGGAGTTGGGGGAAAGGGGGAGGGACAAGGAGGTTAGGGGTAAGTGGGTGGGGGTGGGGGTAAGATGAAATCTGTGGTAATGTGTATGCTGCCAGTATGAATCTGGCCCTCACGTCATGGGGTGACAATCAGCTTTGTATCACATGAATATTCATAACCAATAAAAAAATACTGATTTCAAAAAATAAAGTCCATACAACATTTAAAAAATTAAATAAATAGATAAATAAATAAATAAAATGCTAGACCCAACTGTATGCTGTCTTCAGGAAACTCACCTCACTGTAAAAACACACAGACTAATAGTGAAGGGATAGAAAAAAATATACCACAGAAATGGAGACCCAACACTAGCAGGAGTAGCTATTCTTAGATAAAATAGACTTTAAACAAAAACCCATAAAAAGAGATAAATAATGTCATTATATAATGATAAAGGGCTCTATTCAGCAAGAAGCCATAATAATTATAAATATGTATGCATCGAACACTGGAGCACCCAGATATATAAAGAGAACACTATTAGACCTACAGAAAGAGATAGGCCTCAATACAATTATAGTCAGAGAACTGAAAACCCCTATCACAGCATTGTACAGATCATCTAGCAACAAATGAACAGACAAACACAGGATTTAAAATACACTTTAGACCAATTAGACTGGGCAGATATCTACAGAACATTTCATCCAACAGCCAGAAAATATTCATCCTTTTCATCAGCATGTGGAACATTCCTGAGGGTTGACAATAAGTTAGGTCACAAATCAAGTCAGAACAAATTTTTGAAAATTTCAATCATTTCAAGTATCTTTTCAGACTACAATGGATTAAAACTAGGAATCAATAACAAGCGAAACTCTGAAAACAATACAAAAATGGAAATTAAAAAGCATGTTCCTGAACAACATACTGGTCCCAGAAGAAATTTAAAAAGATCTCAAAAAATTTCTTGAAACTAACAAAAGTAATGACACATCGTATCGAAATCTGTGGGATACTGCAAAAGGAATACTCAGAGAGCCAGAAGAAATTTAAAAAGATCTCAAAAAATTTCTTGAAACTAACAAAAGTAATGACACATCATATCGAAATCTGTGGGATACTGCAAAAGGAATACTCAGAGAGAATTTATTGCAATAAACACATCAAAAGAATTGAAATATTCCAAATAAACAATCTAATGTTACGTCTAAAAGACCTAGCAAAAATTGAACAACCCAATCCCAAAATTAGTAGATGGAAAGGAATAATTAAGATCAGAGCAGAAGTAAATGAAACAGACCACCCCCCCAATCATACAAACGATCAATGAAACAAAGAGTTGTTTTCTTGAGAAGATAAGCAAAATAGAGAAACCATTAGATAGGCTAACTAAAAAAGGAAGACAGAAGATACAAGAATTAGACATGAAAAAAGAGACATTACAAATGATAACAGATGTTCAAAGAATAATTAGAGTATTATAAACAACTATACACCAACAAATTTTAAAACCTGGAGGAACTGAATAAATTTCTGGATATTACAAACTATCAAGACTGAACCAAAAAGAAATAGAAAATCTGAAACGGCCAATAATAAGCAACAAGATTGAAGCAGTAATCAGCAGTCTCCCAACAACAATAAGCTCAGGATTGGGTAGCTTTATTGCTGAATTCTACCAAACCTTTAGAAAAGAATTAACACCAATTCTCTTCAAACTATTCAAAAAATTGAAACAGAAGCCATTCTCCCAAACTCATTCTATGAGGCCAGCATTGCCCTGATTCCAAAATCAGACAAAGATACAACAACAAAAAAAAAAAAAAAAAAAAAAAAAAAAAAAAAAAAAAAAAAAAAAAAAAAAAAAATTTTAGGCATATTTTTTTGATGAACCTAAAAGAAAAAA
>NW_007733046.1:101389-109527 GCF_000696425.1 Galeopterus variegatus | reverse complement strand
TTTTAAAAAAAAAAAAAAAAAAAAAAAAAAAAAAAAAAAAAAAAAAAAAAAAAAAAAAAGAAAGAAAGAAAGAAAGAAAATTTTAGGCCAATATCTTTGATGAACTTAGATGCAAAAATCTTCAGCAAAATATTAGCAAATGGAATACAGCAACACATCAAAAAATTATATCATGAAAAAGTAGGATTAATCCCATGGATGCAAGGGTGGTTCATCATCAGCAAGTCAATAAATGTGATATGCCACATCAACAAAATCAAGGAGAAAAAAGCATATGATTATCTCAATAGATGCAGAAAAAGTAATTAAGGAAATTCAACATCCCTTCATCATAAAGGCTCTCTGAATACTTGATATAGAAGGAAACTATCTCAAAAGAATAAAAGCCATACAAGACAAACCCACCAGCAATATCCTGAATGAGACCAGAAAAAGACAAGGATGCCCACTCCCACCATTCCTATTTAACAGTACTGGAAGTACTAGCCAGAGCAATCAGGCAAGAGACATAAATAAAGTACAGACAGATTGAAAAGACAAAGTCAAACAGTCCCTGTTTGCAGATGACATGATCCTATATACAGAAAAGCATAAAGACTCCACAAAAATCTCTTAAAGTTAATAAACGATTTCAATAAAGGTTCAATATCCGAAAATCAACACACAAAGCTCAGTAGCATTTTTATACTCCAACAATGAACTAGCAGAAAGAGCAATCAAGAAAGCTAGCTCATTTAAAGTAGTCACCAAAAAGTAAAATACCCAGGAATAAATTTAACCAAGGAGGTGAAAGATCTCTACAATGAGAACTACAAATCACTGCCAAAAAAAATTAGAGGACGCAAAAAGATGAAAAGACATTCCATGCTCTTGGATTGCAAGAATCAACATTGTGAAAATGCCCATAGTACCCAAAGTGATTCAACAGAATCTCCATCAAAAAACTAAAGACATTCTACACAGAAATAGAAAAAACAATCCTAACATTCATATAGAACAACAGAAGTCCCCAAATAGACAAATTAATCCTGAGCATAAAGAAACAAACAAACAAACAAACAAACAAACAAATAAATAAATAAAGCTGGAGGCATTACACTTTGACTTCAAAGTATACTATAAAGCTATATTAACCAAAACAACATGGTGCTGGCATAAAATCAGACAGGTGGCCCAATGGAACAGAATAGAGAACACAGAAATCAGCCCATATAC
Source organism: Galeopterus variegatus (assembly GCF_000696425.1). Taxonomy (NCBI): domain Eukaryota; kingdom Metazoa; phylum Chordata; class Mammalia; order Dermoptera; family Cynocephalidae; genus Galeopterus; species Galeopterus variegatus. The sequence goes on along the minus strand of NW_007733046.1, from coordinate 108,312 downwards.
TTATAGCTAACTGATCTTTGAAAAAGGCACCAAGAACACACATTTGGGAAAACTGCCTCGTCAATAAATGGTGCTGGGAAAATTGGAAATCCATACATAGAAGAATGTAACTAGACGCATACTTCTCGCCATGTACCAAAAGCAACTCAAAATGGATTAAAACTTAAATATAAGACCTGAAACTATAAAACTCCTAAAAGAAAACATAGGGGAAATATTTCAGTATATAGGACTGGGCAAAGACTTTATGAATATGACCCCCAAACCACAGGCAACAAAAGGAAAAATAAAGAAATGAGATTATATCAAAGTAAAAAGCATCTGCACAGTGAAGATACGATTAACAGGGTAAAAGGACAACCTACAGAATGGGAGATAATATTTGCAAGCTATGCATTTGACAAAAGATTAATATTCAGTGTATACAAAGAACTCAAGCAACTTAGGAAAAAAGAAACAAATAATGCAGGTAAAAAATGGGCAAAGGAGCTGAACAGGTATTTTTCAAAGGAAGATATACAAGTGGCCAACATACACATGAAAAATGTTCAACATCACTCAGCATCAGGGAAATGGAAATCAAATATATATTTACATATCATCTCACCCCAGTTAGACTGGACATGGTAAAAAAGACAGAGAATAACAAATGCTGGTGAGGATGTGGAGAAAGGGGAATCTTCCTATACTCTTAGTGGGATTGAAAATTGGTGTAGTAATTATGGAAAAGGGTGTGAAGTTTTTTAAACAGCTATAGATAGAACTGCCATAAAATCCAGCAATTCCACTGTGGAATATATACCCAAAGGAATGGAAATCATCATGTAAAACGGATACCTGCATTCCTATGTTTATTGCAGGTCTATTTAGATACCCAAGAGTTAGAACCAACATAAATGTCCATCGTCAGATGAGTGAGTAATGAAAACGGGGCCTTTTTACAGAATGGAATACTACTCTGCCATAAAAAGAATGAAATGCTGCCATTCACAGCAACATGGATGAACTTAGAGAAAATTATGTTAAATGAAATAAGCCAGGCACAGAAGCAATAATACTGAATGTCCTCACTCAGAAGTAGGAGCTAAGAAAATAAATAAATAGAAAAAGAAGGAAAAATACAACAATCACAATAACATGTTAAACTTTCAAAAAGAGAGAACAGAACGGTTACCAGAAGTGGAAAAGGGGGAGTGGGATGGGTGTAAGAGAGGAATAGGTAAAGGGCTACAAAAAACAATTACATATATAATGCTGAATATACTAATTATCCTGATTTGAGCATTGCATATTGCACTCAAGTATTGACATTCAACTCTGTACCCTACAAATACATACAATGAACTATGTTTCAATAATAAATAAATAAATAAATAAATAAATAAATAAATAAAACCTCTCCTGTCTCACATTTTCTCCACGCAATCTTCACCCATATTATTCTGAGATAATTTATCCTGTCATCTACCAAATTTCAGTATGAATTTCCAAAGAAGTGCCGCCTTTAATTAGCATAATTGCAAATATCATTTTCATATCTAAAGAAATAATAATTCCTCAATAAAACCAAATATTAACTCAGTCACATTCCTGTTGTATCATAAATATTCAATATCAGAAAATATTTCAAAGCTCTCTTTTCCTTTAGGAGTATGAATCTCATTTTTAGCCTACCCCTTTATTTATTCTATATATTCCTCCACAAATCTATTTCTTACTTAGATATTTTCCTCCACAATTTAGTTTACAAATAGGAACAAGTATAGTAGTTATTTAATACAGAAAAAAGTATACAATAGCTACAATAGCATGTGCAAAGAATTGTGGTAGATACTTTGTGAGGAAAAGATAATCAAGTCATAGATTTTAGCCTCTAGAAAATCAAAATATACTTTTTATAGTTTATTAAGTAATATGCACTTTATTTGCATAATCTGTTGATAATATTTGTTATTGTTTTATAGAACTTAGGGCAAGACTTTTCATCGTATTTTGAGTATACTTTCCTGATTCATGTTGCCTTTGGCATCTATGTAACTCCTTCTGAAACTTCTTCCAAATATTTTTTGGCAGCTTTTCATTCTAAAGTGATATACAAAATAAATTGTTTTTCTTGGAGCTAGAAATGTATTATGGTAATAGTATAGTAGTGCCAAAGTGGCATTCAGAGAAAGAAGATATTGATACAACTAGAGATGTATATCTTATGCTGTGTCGTAGAGCATTTAGAATTTGGAAAATGCTTTTTCTTATGGTGCCCACTGTTAGATTTTAGATGCAGAAAATTATGATACACAATGAACCCTATAGTCTGCTCTCAGCTGTAATTCAGAGTTTAATCCACCCCCTAAATGACTTGAATTGCATTTTCAAATACATTTTTTCATATTTCCTCTTGTTGACAAACCATCTCTGAGTATTTTTTTCTCTCCACTCCTGTGTTTGTAAGAATTAGAGTTTGTCCTCATCAAATGTACAATGAGTACTGATAATATATAAAATGTATTTTTTCTTTTTTTTTAATGAAAGCTTACTGTTGTTCACAATACCATTAGTAATGTAGGAGATAAACTTTAGAAAATGTGTAATAATGCAGGAAACTGCATAATAAATGCATCTATGCTGGTTTGACACCACTGAATTTAAGGAACTGTATTATCTAACAATTTGAATATTTTATTTTGTATTTTAGAGTTTATTTATAAATTACATATAATTGGTTTTGTGAAATTTCAGTAAGTATCATTGAAACATTGAGGTATTTAAGTGGAAAAAGTTACAATTTCCTGAAAGGAGATTCTATCTTCCTCATTGCTCATTCAACAAATTTTAATTTTTATTGCTCAAAATGACCATGTTGTGCTGGATTTAGGAGATTTCTAACCATGTATTTATTAGTGTCAATCTTAGTACTACCTACAACTCTTAACCCTTGTAAGAATTCCACAGTCCCAATTGCACAATTTCGCAAATTAAACAAAGATAATTAATAATATAAGTCAATAAATGATATACTAGAGATATGTGTACTGGATTTTGCTATTGCACATACTTGAATCTGTCTCCAGGGCATATGGAGCAAAACCATAAGACTTTTTGGGTGAGAGCAGTGATTTACCAAAACCCAACTGAGTTATAAAAATCTGAGTACATAAATAATACCAGAGGTCAGAGAAGTATGGAATATCTGAAATGCACTCAAACGTCCCTAATGAAAACAAACAGAGGAGGCAATAATGTATGACCTTCATAGTGGAGCAGGCAGGAGAAATGAAACAGAAAGACACTAAAATACAACTACATGCCAAGTTCCTCATGTACTGCATCTCACAGAAACTTTTTATCAACTGTAAGACTAGAAATTGCAAATTATTTGTCCAAGCTTATACAGATAGTAATAGTATAGAATAAATCCTAAATATCTGCCTTCAAAATAAATGTCATTTTCCTGATGTCATTTTTCATCCAATGAGCATGCAAACAATTCGCTAAAAGTCAGCTAGATAATATTGCAGAGAAAAGAACACAGATAAAGCCAGAGTCTAATCCCTGAGCCTTTCCATCTCACCCTCAATTGCCTCATCTCACTCCTTTGACATCCAATCTTGACCTGAAATGTTTGATGCTGATAATTAAGAACTGTCTGTCTTGGTAGTTTTTTGAGAGATTAAAGCATCACAATTTTTTGCAAGAGAGGCATTAATTACTAAGACGTTCAAAGGATGGAGTTTAAAGAAGGGAATTGATAGTGTGTGCTATTGCGGAAAAGATTTAAAAAGGAATACATCCCTTCAGGATGTAAATACATCCTGAAAAGACAAAATGATAAAGCCCACACGGAAAAATATACCAATTTTTCAAGCATATTTATGAATTACAGACTTACAAATTAATTCATATCATATCATCAGGTAGTAATCTAGAAAAAGTAAATCTTTTAAATCACATTCTTTCACCCCCGCTCTTATTGCAAAACTCCCAATTTTCCTGTGGCAAAACTATAATTCATGCTCTAGTGAATCTCTTCTCTAGCAACGTTATATAGTGACTTTCACATGAAGAGCTCAAAATGTCTTCGGGAATTTTATCTTATTAATTCTCACATCCCTGTAAGGCAGGTGGATAGAATTACTGACCTCATCAAATGAATTGTCAAACTAGGACACTAAGAATTTAAGTGGTTACAAAGACCACAAGGTTACAAAGACCTTTGAGTAGTATTGAAGATATCCGATTTGATTAATCCACAAACTACTTCTATCTTTATAATTTTATATTGACATTTTTACTCCATCAAGCCTTTTGAGTGACAGGATTCAATATTTTCTCATAATCCCTGTTCCCTTCCCCTCCTGCCCCATCTCCATTGATTCCATAATTTCTTCAGATCAATACCTTCTTATCCATTCCTAATGCTACCATACTCATAATCTTGTAACAAAACTGCCGTAGCAGTCTCCTAATCAACAGATGTTATGATAGTCTCTAATCTACATTTTTCTGCACATATAGACAGATTAAACTTTCTCCAAAAGCAACATATTAAAAATTTAATTAACATATGTGCACATCATTTTAATAACTAATGAGCACTTTAGAAACTTCTTCCTCGGATCATAACCTACTTTTCCCAACACAGGGTGTCACATTGTACATGCCTTTAATTTCCACTAACTCTTCTGAATGACATGATAAAACCAAGAGGAAAACAAAAGGCAATTTAACAGCTCTGGAAAAGCCCTTATGCCTATTAGTAATTATGATCAGCTGATTTACATATGCCCAGTTCTCAGTTTTCTCAGTTCCATTGTGCTTCTTAAAGCAAAAACATATCTTCATAGGGATTAAAATTTAAAAATTTTAATAAACATATTCTTTGTAAAACATATCCCCTAAGCTCATGTCAATTATTTTATTTAAAGTCTAGTTGAGTAAATTATTATTGAGAATCATTTGTTTCAATAAGGTTTTTGTTTTAGAATAGTTTTAGATTTACAGGACATTTTTAAAAACAGTACAAAGTTCTCATATATCCCACATACCACCTCCCCTGACAATTTCTGCTATTGTTAGCATCCTACAGTATTATGGTGTTTTTATCACAACTAATGAACCAATATTGGTACCAATGCAATATGGACTTTGATTATAATAATAATAATCAAATTATAATAGTATAATCAAATTATAATAATATATATTATATAATATGTAATGATATGCAATAATATAGAATATATATAATATATCACATATTACATATTTTATGTAATATATGATAATGCATAATCGAATAATATAATAATCAAATAATAATTATTATAATGTATAATCAAATTATAATAATATATATTATATAATATGTAATGATATGCAATAATATAGAATATATATAATATATCACATATTACATATTATTATGTAATATATGATAATGCATAATCGAATAATATAATAATCAAATAATAATTATTATAATTATAATAATAATCAAAGTCCATGCTGCATTCAGATTATCTTAGGACTTACCCAGTGTCCTTTTATTGACACAGGACTTTGTCCAGGATTATATATAACAATTAGTTGTCATGTCCTCCAGGCTTCTCCTTGCTGTAACACTGTCAGATATTACTTGTTTTTAATGATCTTAACAGTTTTGAAGAATACTGGTCGGGAATTTTGTGGAATGCTCCTCAGTTGAGATTTGTCTGATGTTTTTCTCATTATTAGATTAAGAAAAAAATATATATATATATACACACACACACACTCACATATAGATGTATATATTGTGGGGCTGAGGTTGAAGACCACAAGGGTAAAACGTTATTCTCATTTCATTATATCAAATGTATGTTCTATCAACATGACTTATCACTGTTGACATTAACCTTGATTAACCGGCTGAAATAGTCTCTCACCGTATAGTCGCTTCTTCCCCCTTCTTTCCATACTGTACTGATTGAAGGAAGTCAATATAAACACAGCCAACTCTTAAGGAGTGGGGATTTATAGTCCGTCTCCTTGAGGGCGAAGTATCTACACATACTATTTGGAATTATTCTACATGGAAGATTTGTCTCTTCTTACCCATTTATCTATTTGTTCAATCATTTATTTATAACAATATGGAATCATAGGCATTTATTTTATATTTTGAGTTATAATCCAACCCAATATAATCTCATATAATCAAGAGCAACTTTCAATATATGATTTTTTGCCTCACACAACAGTAGAAACTTAATCAATATAAGATGAAACTACACCCTATTTCAAACAAATCATGTTGAAAATCTCACCTTAAGCCACACCGGTTAACATATATTTTTTCTACAGAAATATAATGATGAAATATGTTGATTCATAAGGAGACTATTGCGGTCAAATTTTACACACTTTATTTAAGTTATGTCTTGGCGAAAAATCACAGGCTTTTTGTAAAAAAAATATAGTTTTTACAAATAAAATATTAAAGAAATTATGTTTTGTTTAAATAAAAGGGCCTATGTTATGTAAGCAACCATTCTAAAATTATAGCCCCAATACTATAATATTTATTTAAAGTGATTGCCAAATTACAGTGTGCATAACAATTTCCTGAGTTTGGCAATAAATGTCTGTGCCCAGTTCCCACTCTCAGAGATTTTTCAGAACATCAGGGGTGGTTCTCAGAAATATGAAATTTAAAAAGCATTCCATGGGATTTATATAATAATTTTCAGCATACCATATTTGAGAACCACCATTGTGGAAAAACTGCTAAATTCCCCCAGTACCTAATCCCCCGTATTTTTAGTGACAGAATATCTCCCATCACCCACATCTGCCTGTTAGCAGTGATAACTGGCCAGCCAGCTGTGCCACAAGACTAAGTTCTTTCCACCGAAATGCAAGTAGAAAGGAAGTATCAAATGCTGTCA
>NW_007733046.1:99701-101112 GCF_000696425.1 Galeopterus variegatus | reverse complement strand
GAAATTTAAAAAGCATTCCATGGGATTTATATAATAATTTTCAGCATACCATATTTGAGAACCACCATTGTGGAAAAACTGCTAAATTCCCCCAGTACCTAATCCCCCGTATTTTTAGTGACAGAATATCTCCCATCACCCACATCTGCCTGTTAGCAGTGATAACTGGCCAGCCACCTGTGCCACAAGACTAAGTTCTTTCCACCGAAATGCAAGTAGAAAGGAAGTATCAAATGCTGTCACTTTCTTAAAAGGTAAGAATCGCCTTTATACCATTTCACACTCTGAAACATGGTCATGCTTCTGGTGAGACACATTTAACCAAGCAGACCAAGAAAACTAAGGGCATGTTAACAAAAAAACTAGATCGCCCTAGATGTTCTAAACCACTTGCATTCTTCTGGGCTGCTGTGTAAAAGTCTCTATTTTTGCCTCTTTGTTAGGCAGTATAGCTTATACTTCAACTAATAAACATACTTTTGAAGAATTGGACCAATTCCTGAGGATAGTCAAATAATGCATATTTGTTCACATTTCAGTGTTAGATAGTGTGACCATAGTTCCTAGTTTGATCAGAATTGTTTGTTTTATACCTGTAGTTAGACCTAATTATTGTTTGTGCCTTCTTCCAGTTTAGTGCCCTTGTTTAAATGATAAATTGTGTAACCACCCACGTTTTAAGGGACTTGGCTTACTCAATTCAATATTTGTCTATCTATAAATTAATATGTATTTATAAATATTTCTACGCATTTATGTATATATTTATATTTATAAATTTATAAATATATGTTTATATTTATTCTGATATTTAGAATGTAAGAATTTTAAAGAGTTTCTACTAAAAATTAAATTCAGTTTCAGGCATAGTTCAAAATTATGATAACTTTACAAACTTCAATTATGCACAAAGACAGAATACTCTACAGCAATGTTATTGTACAATTATGTACATGTAATATTATAATCCATGTTTGATTAAGAGGTGAAAAAGTAAGTATGCAAAATAAGCCTAGAATGACTTATTTTTTAAAATTTCTTTTAAAATGATCTCACAGCCTGTCCAATCTCCTCTGGCACCTAAAAATCAGTGAGCCGGGAATTCTACAGCCCATTGGCAAGTGCCTATCACTCTTCAGAATTTCCGAATAACTGGAACTATTAATTCATTTATATTTATCACCCATGAAATATCAGAGGTGGCAGATGCTTTTTTCAATAGTGATTTACACTGAGAAGAAAATGAAATACCAGCCGTTTTAATTAAGGGGATGCACCACTAAATCCAAACGCTTTCCTCTTCAATTTCTGAATTGCAGGCTCTCTGCCTGTTTTTTGTTTTGTTGTTGCTGTTTATTTGTTTGGTTCTGTTTGGTAGCATAAATTTTTGCCAGTTCTTTTCTTTGCCTTG
>NW_007733046.1:95966-98944 GCF_000696425.1 Galeopterus variegatus | reverse complement strand
TTTTCAATAGTGATTTACACTGAGAAGAAAATGAAATACCAGCCGTTTTAATTAAGGGGATTCACCACTAAATCCAAACGCTTTCCTCTTCAATTTCTGAATTGCAGGCTCTCTGCCTGTTTTTTGTTTTGTTGTTGCTGTTTGTTTATTTGTTTGGTTCTGTTTGGTAGCATAAATTTTTGCCAGTTCTTTTCTTTGCCTTGATGGGGTGGAAGTCCCTAAAGATTGCTGCCTTGGAAACTGATTAATCTCTAGTCATTAAAGCTCTCTACTGACATTGCAGAAAAGCTGTCAGGATCTCTTCATTAGCCTTGAGATCGGAAGCTTTGGATAAGCACAACTAAACTTCAACTCTAACACCATCCTCAGGGTATATTAACAAGACAGGATTTTACAGCTTCTCAGGTCTAATATTTTCCTCATTCAGATACTGTTTCATCTCAGAGATTTTGCAGGACTATAAACATCTGTCTTAATAATACTCATAGCTGCTAATATAAGTGTTGGGAATATTACGCAATTGTAACTTATTATCTGTAGCTTTTCCTATCATTTCTTTTCAGTGATTGAAAGTGATATAGTTTTAAGAGATTTACCAAGTTGATTCATTCTTTTCTTTCTGTGAATTGCACTCAGTTTAACCAGAAGTATATTTGTAGGGCTTAAGCATTTCATGTAAATTACTACATTTCAACCTTGTTTTATTGCTTATTTTTTTTCCCTTAGGATTTACCTTTTTCTGAAACTTGTTGGTTATCAACAGCTTACACCATTACCAGTGCTCTCACTTAACTGCACCTTTCCTATCAAGTTAAATGGGAGACACTGAAACGTTATTATAGGGTTTTGTAATCACAGTGCTTAAATTTCCATCTAAATATAAGCATACATTTTATGGCTTAACAATTTAGCTATTTTTTTTTTGCAAAATTAAGTAGAATACAATGTCCAAAAAGTGAAAGACTAATATTCTATGAAATTTTCACTGGTTCATTCCACAGGTATTATTGCCCCATGTCCTAACATCCACCTTTCCTTTTCCCCTTCGGTGCAAATTGGAGAAATAACAATAGCTTTATATCCAGTTACTATTCTTTTCCCAAATGTGAAATTCAATCACAAAAAGGAAAAAGAAAAAGATTGGCATAATTTATTTTCATTTCCAATCATTTTTATTTCTCATTAGTCTTCTAGACCTGATTTATTTTAAATCAAAATAAGGTGCATTAGGAGTTATTTTGGTACCTCTTTAGATTTACCTTAAAATTATTTTCTTCTGTGTATTTCTAAATCTTAATTCAATTCTATGGAAAAGTGAATGCTAGAAAAAAAACCACTTGAAAAATCATTAGAACACATAAATAGTAAAGCACATATATCACTTGTTTTTCAAAGCAGTTGAACATATTTTTATTTAGTACTTCCTAGTGCAAGGATGTGGAAATTGCTGGAGCAAAGACCATTTGATGCAGTAGGATGTCTTTAGAGAACTAAGTGGTAAGCAAGAATAGACCTGGGCAGTGAATCTATAGAGAATATAGGAAAGACAAGTTGGGACTGCATTATGAGTGGCCTTTTATTTCATAATAAGGTACCTGGACTATTCCAAATTGTTTAAACAGAATATAAACATAATCAGAGATGCAATATGTATTCAAAGATGTAAGAAATGTTGGGATCCATGTGATCAAACTATCATACTCCAGAAGTAGGTAAGGTAGATTAAGAGCCCAGTAATTCATAGCTTGTTAGTGACAAATTTCTATTTTACCTACAGCACCTAACACAGGGCAGGTGTACTAGACACATATCAAATCACTATTCCTAATTAAATGGCTTTTTTCCCAAAATCTATTTCTTCAAACTCTTCTTCCCATTTCATATGTTTTTAGATGATACATTTTTTTATTGTGGTAAAATATACATAACAGGAAATTTATAATTTTAACCATTTTAAAGTATATAATTCAGTGGCATTAAGAACATTCACATAATTGTGAAACCATCGACTGTGATCCATCCCCAGAAAATTTTTATCTTCCCAAATTAAAACTCTGTATCCATTAAACCATAACCACTATTCCCTTCCCCTACTAGACCTTCACAACCACTATAGTATTCTATCCATATGTATGCTATGTATATAATATTCTATCTGTTTCTCTCTATATACATATATTTATTGTATAACTATCAGCTCAGTAAAGACTGTTTTAACCACTACAACAAAATCTTAGACTACAAAAAACTTACATAGTGATTTACACTTGTGTCATATCCAAGCATCCATTATCCAGCATCCATTACATCAACTTCCATAGGCCAGACTCCATAGATAGGAGACGGACAAATATGTATCAACACATAAATCTATTGTCAATGTAAATACATTAAACTTTCCTGAGATACCACTTTCAATGACAGCTTCAGCCATCCATTAATCTATGATTCAACAGGTTGATGTCCTATGAATTGAACTTTCACCAATATAAGATAGACTAAAAGGACCCAGCAGATAAATTGCCCGTCATCTTTCCTCTTCTTGATTAAATGTTCTTATTCACGGTGATTCTGTACAGTGTCTCTGTAAATGTCTCCAGTGTTCATTCAACCAATGAGCATTTCTTGAGAAGCTGTAGGCAACTCTGCAAAATATTACCTTTGTATGTATTTGTTTCCTTCCTTCCTGGAATAACTTTCCTTTTCCCATCACTCTAACACCAGCTGAGGGGCTGTTATGACCTTCAAACCAGTTGGCAATAAAACTCAGGCATCCCATTCAGGAGATACTTCAAGTCTACCCTGGTACCAAATATGATATTTCTGAATCCCTGAAAAGAAGACCGTAAGTAAAGCTTTATTTGAGGGGTTTATTACTCATTTTATATTGTTGTTACCAAAATATTAGGACATCTGTTTTAACACACACTTTCCCCAGATGTCCCCAGAGGTTTCCACTCCTTTGGGACTCAAAGCCT
>NW_007733046.1:93603-95617 GCF_000696425.1 Galeopterus variegatus | reverse complement strand
TTTTTTTTTTTTTTTTTTTTTTTTTTTTTTTTTGAGGATTCAGAGACTGGGAATGACTTATATTTTTCTAGCAACATGAGCACTGAATTATTTTCTGGGATGAATCATCTGATCTTCCACTTTGTACCTCTCAAGATACTCATGCAGGTATGTTAGATTCCTTTCCTAAAGGCTCGCTTACAGGATGCATTTGTGTGCACATCAGTCCATGCAGAATGTTTAGGATGAGGTGGATTTCATACTGCTGTCTTCTTTGGTACCATTGCTTCCTCTAAATAATCTGTGACTCTTTATTTTTCACAGAGAAAGTGCAGCCTACTTCTCAGTCTCTACCGCTCAGGTTTTTGTCAGAAGCATTAATCTTCTGGTATTATTTTGCAGACTTTAGCTTTCCAAACATTCTCAAATTCTAGACCCTTCTAGTACGCTCTGCTAAACAACAGATCACCTATCTAGAGTATAACTATACTGAAGAAGTGGCAGAGATTTTTAAATTTCTCCATTCCTTTCTTTTCTTATAAAAAATTGTTTTATGCAAGTTTAAAATTAGTAGAAGTTGTTTTCCACACTGATTTCTAAAGATACTCCTCTGTATAAAGCAGAATTGGGCATAATCAGTTTTGGTTCTAATAATAGTGTTGTCCTCTGGACACACTTATAAATATATAATTGTAACTGATGTGGTAATTTTGAAGTATCTTTGTTTTGTTGTTTTTTCAGTTAGCTAGTTTGTTTCTCCACACACCTAGTCCATCACTGTGGTTCCAGAAGAAAAGGGACATAGCAAGATATATAGATATATATGATTTGTGAAAAATAAACAAACTCCAGTGTTAGTGACTGCTTTAAATCTTTTTAAAATCTTCCAGATTAATACTCATTTAAAAGATTTTATTGAAAATATAATTCTATTTTCACATAGGAAATATAAAACTCATTTGAAAACAACAAAAATGTAGAAATAAAAAGTCAGATTTAGGGAGCCAGTACTATTCAGTCATCGGTTCTTTTCCTCTCTTTTTCTACACAGGCATAGGCATCACTTACCTAGTTCCTGTAATAGAATGAAGTTATAACATTTTTTCTTAATGATATATTTTCTCAGGAAACCTCTAAAAAAAATGTCTAATATACAATGAAAAGAAGAAATAAAGTTTTAGGATAACCAAAGGAATCATTCAGTAGGGAATAAATATTTTAGGTATATAAATAAGTATTTATTACTGGAAGAAAACAGGAACAAAATATAACGTTTATTATTATAAATATTTTAAGCCAACACCTTTAAGTGAACAAAATAATTTTATTTTCATTGATTTCTTCTCTAACAAATCATCACCAAGTATCAAACACAGGGTATTCTGTGCCCATAGACTACCAAATATATAAATAGCAGGTTTTTGTTTTGTTTCTCACCATAAAAAAAAGAGCATAATAATTTTCTTTGTGATAATGTGCTCAACCCTGAAGGCTAACATTTCTATCTAAATTAATCATTTGCTCTGAACAAAATTAGACTCTTTTTTACATACCACCAAATTAAATTAGGCCTTCATTAAGCCACATAAACAGAAAATGAGCAGGGGTTAGATGAATTATTACTCCAATTCTGAATTGTGTTAACATTTTCAAATAAACACAGTATTCTTATTACAACTACTTATTGAAACTCCTAATAGGCAAAGGCACTACAGTTTAAATATACTAAAATTGATCCTTCTAAGGAGTCTTCAAGGTGAGTATAATTATCTCTGCTTCGTAGATAAGAAAATTAAGGCTCATAGATGTTAAGAATCAGGCTACAAATTGATGATGCTGGGATTCGTTTTGGTATCTAATATATGCCATGAACTCCCTACAAATAAAGTTGTGCTTTATATAACACTTTTATAAGCAGCATATAGCAGGATTTTGGTGTCCAATTTGATAATCACTACTCTTAAATAGACATTTGTTATAAAAATATTTTAATATAAATATATTAAAATTGTAGCATCTTATAAGGACTTTTTAA
>NW_007733046.1:90714-92182 GCF_000696425.1 Galeopterus variegatus | reverse complement strand
TTTTAGCAGTTGAGTGCTACCTTTTGCCAGAAATTATGTGTGCCCAATTTGTCACTGAGCATGGTATCCTCTTCATCCCCCAGGTAGTGAAGTAGATAGACCTCACCATCTTATTGCTATTTCCTTAGACCACTCTCAGTGTCAGGTGTTTTAATTCAGTTATGAAAAGAAGCTGATACAAACACAAAATAAGAGGGCAAAAAGTTCATTGAGAAAGGAAGCAGAAGAATACAGAAACTATGACACTATGGTGCATGTCTGACACCTGTGAAAGAAAAGAGGGGAGGAAGGAAGGGTGAGTAAGAGGAGCTTCATATTGTTTTACCTTTCCAAGAAAGGTAAGGGCAAGCCTGTGGGTGTCTTCAAATCAAAGGTAGACATTGGAGGAGTCTCCTCCATGAGTCTGACTTAATGCCCTTATCATATATATTCATTTACTAGGAATAGGCCAGACAATTATAGCAGTCAGTTATGCTCCCTGTAACAAAATGTATGAGTGATACATGTTCATGGCTGACACCATCTTTTATTGTATTAATGTTTGTGCTATGTTTTAAAATAATGGCTTGCACATTTATATCAAGTAATAGATTTCTCTCTTATTCCATTTACTGCTTCATGTTTAGCCCCTTAGAAGTCAAAACTGAACCACAATACAGTGAAGACATATAACACTGCCTCTGTAAACGGAGCCAGTAAGAATTGAATTCTGACTCTATTTCCTTCCACCTCTCAATAAAAGTAACTATAGTTAGTGATTGTGATAGGTTTTCTGCAGCATCCTTTCTAAACAATTTCATTTGAAAATTTAAGTTCATGATTTCAATCATTAAAGCTCTACTTTGTCCCTGATATTGGGTGGATGTTGTTAATACCTATTAATTTTCAGCATGCAAACTCCTTTTGTCCTAATCTAGTGTTAGTTAGAATGACCACAACTCCAGCCCTATTAACCATATTGTGTTTATATATGCATAACACAACACTTGATGTTTTATTTTATTTCAAATAGTGCTAACTTTTTAATGTAAAGGTCTTACAGGATACACTTTTTGATAATAATTTAAAAAGAAATAAGTGGTATATGCCCATTTGTACTAAAAATATAAGAAACTCCTGAGACTTTTATCTCTGGGGGTATGTTAGAGTAGATACTCTCAAGAACTATTTCCATTTAAACAATTATTTTATGAATAGATAAATAAGGAATGACTTCTTAAAGGAAAAAAGAAATCTTGGTTATACTTAATTCCAAAATTGTCTTTCAACCTGAGGTTTCTAATGATTTCTGGTGACCTTGAGCATCCACCGTAATGGTCATGGGCCTTGGGCGAGAGGGATATGGTATAGGGTCTACCTGAAATGAATAACATAAGGAAAAACTCACCTTAGAACTGGAACTCCAAAGCCCTGCTCCTTTTGCATAAAAGGGAATTAGAAATTTAAAGTCAAAAACTGGAAAACACAA
>NW_007733046.1:85176-89700 GCF_000696425.1 Galeopterus variegatus | reverse complement strand
GCCCTGCTCCTTTTGCATAAAAGGGAATTAGAAATTTAAAGTCAAAAACTGGAAAACACAAATAAAATCATCTCAGAAGAAGCTTAACTTTACTGTTCCAAGGGAAAAGAATGATTTTCAGTAAATAATCACATAATATTCAAGAAGTGAGGTACCATGTGTTGGAGCCAAGAGAAGCAGAAAATAACAGTATCTGAATCTCATATGCTTATATGCTTCAGGTCCTACGAGAGAGAAAAGATGAAGTAACTATGCAGAATATTATGATGCATAAAGTCAAGCCTGATGATATAAGTAATGCATATGATAATATGAAGAATAACTAGTCATGTATGTACATAATTAAATAGGTTTTCTAGGAATTAAACAATAATAATTTAAATTTAAGACTCAAGGGTGGAGATAAGAAAAAGCTAAAGAATAACTTGGTGAATTGTAAGATAGAGCCAAAGAAATTTTCCAAAATGCAACTTCACAAATAAATGACATATATGAAAGAAAAATGAAGATACTTGGAAGGTACTATGAGAAGCTTCAACATAAATTAAATCAGACTTTCATAACGAAGTAGTGTAGCAAAAACAAAGATGCAATTTTCAAGGAGACAAAGCCAAGAATTTTCTGTCTGATCAAAACCACCAATCCTTAGATCTACGAAGCCCAAACATTCAAAACTGGATAAATGAAAATAAATCCAACTTTAGAGGCAGAAAGAGAAAAGACTGTATATTGATTAATGAACAAATAAATAAATGGTTTAATGATAAAGAAGGTAAGAAGGGCCTTAAAAGCAACCTGAAAGAAATTTTAGATCACCTACATGAAAAAAGTAAAAGATTGACCCCAGATTTTCACCCAAAACAATTAGACTGACAATACAATGCAGTATCTTTAATGAGTACAGAGAAAAGAAGTAATTTAGAATCCTCTACCTAGAATTAAGTTTCTTTCAAGTCATATAATACAATAAAAGCATTTGGAGGCCAAACTTGAAAAGTTTTAATCAACAGATGTTAGCCTAAGTGAAATGGTAAGGGATGCTTGGTCTGCAAAAGAAAATCACCTCCAAGAAATGTTTTCAAGTTAAAGAATGGAAAACAATAGGCTGGTGAAATACATTAATCAGTCAAAACTATCTTTAAGGTAAACTGCATGTGTACAAATAGTTTCCAGATAACAATAAAATATTTATCTTACTGTACGTACTAATTCTAAATTCTTATGCCAAATAACTTATCCTCATAATAAATAAAATAAGTAGGGTTTTACAAATCTAATTTGAAGTAGTAACTGACAAATTTAAGATCATAGTTAAATGTTTTAGTGCAAGTCTCAGAAAGTAATGAGTCCAATAAATAAGAATCAACTAAAAACAGAATATTTAAACTGAAAAATTCATAAACTTAATTTTTTGGAAAAAAGAGAAAAATACTTAAATATAATACTCGACAATTGGAAAACATATTTTTAAAGAGCAATTAGAACATCTATCAATATTCTCTTAATACTAGATGATATATCTAATTACATTGGTTAAGCTTGGTGTCATAAAGAAGACATTTTCTGACCAAAATACAATTAAATTAGAAATCAATAGCTACATAAACAAAAAAATAGAAAACTCCATGTAATTGGAAATAAAGAAAAAAAAACTTAATAATCATAGGGAAAAGGAGTAATTACAATAAAAACTGGAAGGCATTTAGATTCCTCTAATGAAAATACTACATAGAAAAACAAATGTGTTACCACTAAAATAGTAAGTAGGCTTAAGTTTACATATTAGGAAAACTGAAGATTAGTAGACTAGACAATGGCCTAGTCTTAATTCTATTCTTTATTTTTATGAAAGGTCCACAGCAGAGTTTTGTCTATCATTAAATAATTTTATTTATTTAAATTAAGCTTTTTTACTAAATTAAACAAGCCTATGGGAAAATAAAGTTAAACTCATGAATTTACTTTAGGAAACTAGTCAAAACTTACTACCAAAATCTGTTAGTATTAAAAATAAACACATATTTTTCTATCTATCTATCATCCATCTATCGTCTATCTATTATATTCTCTTTTTTAAATACAGATGCAAATATTTTCTGTTACAAGCAAACATATAGCAAAAATATTTAGCAAATAAAGTCTAGCAATATAGTAAAAGGATAATACACAATAACAACAGGATTTTATTCAGGAAATGCATGGGGTTTTTAATGTAATAGAAAAGTATATTAAAATAGCTTAAAATCACATGAAAATATATTGATATTTAGATGTAGCATGTATATTAACAGGTTGTGAAGATGAATGAGGAGTCATGAAAGTTAATTTGAGGGAGATAAGAGGAATGAGAGGGCCAATCCAAACAAGAAAAAAATATATTACTTTAAGAATAAAGAAATGTGTATGTATATTCTAGCACTAATATTATATATTTGTGAAGTATTATGTATGTGTGTATGGATACATAATTTGAATACATAAATAAAATTAAAATAATTGCAAGAATAAAATGTGTAATATTTGTATACATTGATTCATTATTAAATTTACAATAAAATGATGTCTCAATGTTTACATTGGATATCTTTACCCCAAAATTCCTATCAATGTTAATTTTACTCTGAAAACTATAGCTATTCAAATTATGGTAAAAATTACTTATCGGAAAAGTAAATCTCATTATCACTTATACTCATCTATGAAACATATATATATTTTTTTGTCCTTTTTGTGACCGGTAAGGGGATCACAACCCTTGGCTTGTTGTCACCTGCACCGTGCTCAGCCAGTGAGTGCACCGGCCATCCCTATATAGGATCCAAACCCGCGGTGGGAGCGCTGCTGCGCTCCCAGCACCGCACTGTCCCGAGTGCACCGCGGGGTCGGCCCTATGAAACATATTACTATTAATGTATATTCTAATTACCTACATATATTGGGCACCTGTTTGATTTCCACAAGGAACAAATAAATGTTAAATAAAGAACAATATGAATTGATAGCAATATTATTAAGCTTAAGAAAGAAACTATGGGACCAAATCTTTCACTGCCACACTAAACCTGTCATATAAAAGTTCTCTCAGCCTTTCAGAATCATAGTTTATCTTCCTCATGTATAACAGAGGAATATTTGTGAAGTCATGTGTTTGTGGTGAGGACAAAACAAGCTAATACGTATAGAAGTATGTGATATGTAGTATGTAGTAGGACTAGAGATCAGCAATTGACATTTTATTTAAAAATATTGGAAAATTTGAAATAGAAAACAACCAGGGTAAACTCTTGCCTTTTTCATTTTCGGGCTGTGTTTTATATAGAGCCTACTTAATCTAATATTAATACATTTAGCATCCTATGAATTTAAAACAGTAGACTTTTATTAAGTAGTAAAATTTGTCCCCAAAGACTCAAAGCAAGGACAACATCCACTTGCATATATAAAATTAGAAATGATATGATGCAAGCCAAGGTCACCAGGCAGCCTCGTTCTGTAATATGTCATAGCAATTCCACATATCATAGAGTGTATATTGAATATATACATTCAATCTATAGGAGGCGACTGAAAGCATACTCCGTGTACTCAGTATGTGTTGTGCCAATACTAGAGCAAATATAAGACCACTGGAATCAGGGAGAAAAGTGCAAATCAGAAGCAAGTGAGTATGCAATTCACAAAGATATTAGAACAGATAACAGATGCTTCTCTTGATGTCACATTGAGATGTGTCAGAGCTCTCTTCCATTCATCAGCCATTGCTGCTCCCTGTAATTATCCCGTGATATCACCAAATATTATATCTGAGTTCATATTAACCAAACAGCTTTCTGAACGGTGACTTTTTTAGTCTACCATCATACATGTACATTTCAGAGCACAATATTTCCTTCAAAAAGTTAATTTGTAAAATAGACAAAATAATATAAGCATCCCCTGTGAGTATTAAATAAAAAAGTGTTGTAAATAGCTCAGCACTAACCCGCAAATTGTACTGATACATTAATTCCTGACACTTATGGCTTTATTTTTGGTAGTGGCCAGGTGGATTTTATTAGCATAGTATATATTTCAAGATACAGGAAAGTTACACATATCATTGAAAATACATAAATTAACTTTATGGTTTGGTTAGTATTAGTATTCATCAGTGCCTAATTACATTAAGGAAAATTATAAATACTATTTCAAGGCCTGTCTAGCTTGACAGCTATTTTCATATTGCAAGTGATTATTGCCAGGATTCAACAGCCTCTTGACTTTCGGGGGAGGCGTCATGCTCACTTAATTATATAATTCTCCTGTTGATCTGTCTTTGATTTTCTATACAGGAGGATTGTTTCAATCACACTATCAAGAAATAAACATGGTAAGAGTTTCCCGTATTATGTTTCAAATTATGCATTATGCTTAAAATTATACATAGGAGAACATATTCCCTGCCTTTTGTAAATTTTAACTCATGGTGTATTAAGAGATTTTTACTTTGTACATCTTGGATAAGGATGAAGTGTATAGTCCTGA
>NW_007733046.1:54505-83261 GCF_000696425.1 Galeopterus variegatus | reverse complement strand
CCATACCTTTCATCATATAACCAAATCTACTCAAAATGGATTAAAGACTTAAATATACATCCTGAAATTACAGAACTCCAAAGTGTAGAAGCGAATGTGAAAAAAAAAGCTTCCAAGTTCATATATCATTCTTTAAAATACTCACTCAGGAATGGTGCTTCTGTTCTTTCCTTTCCTCCTCCCCCCTTCCTCCTGCTCTTCATTCTTCTTTCTGTGCAGAATGGTGAGTGAAGTGCAATTAACCTCCTGTTGAGATTATTTGGAATAAATAACTCAAGACAGAACAGTCCCATTGTCATTAACTAGGTGTCTAACATACAAAACAAATTTCCTGGATTCAGATATTTGCAGAAGTGTGTGTGTGTGTGTGTGTGTGTGTGTGTGTTTATGCACATTAATGCTTATGCTCCTAGGTATTGGAGAAAAGGAAAGGTGCTACTACTACTACAGACTGCAAGAATCCATTTTTTCTGGCACCATCAATAAAATCACATACTAGCAAATTGTAGAAAAAGAATATCCTTTCCATCCATAAACTAAGTCTCTCCAAAGTAAAAATGTAATTGCTAAGATTTAACATGTTTCAAGTTTGCTTTCAAGATCGTTAAGCTACTGGAACCTCTTATAAAGCAATTACAGATATCTACAGTATGAGCAACTCTATATAAATGAGATTTTTCTTCTACTTGAAAATTTTAGGACCATTAAATCCTTATAATAATACACAGAAATAGGACAGTTAAGAAGATAAATTGTATCTTTTTGGTATAATCCCAAATGTATGTCTAACTATTAAGAAGATTGCTGAAGTCACCCATATTTAAAAAAACAAAACAAAACAGAAAAAACTTCCAGTACGCTAATAAAAATCGATAGACACTTCCTAACTTGACTTGATTATCTCATGTAGGAGAGCAACAAATGAACAAACCATAAACCACAGTCACACAGAAATAACGAAAAAACAAATTCTGATATCATATTTGCATATGCATACCTATATTATGATGTATAGTGAAACATAAAATTGTGAGTTAATAGTTCTGTATATTTCATCTTTTGGGAAGAGTTACATTTATATCCTTATTTGATCTTAAAAATTACATATCTGAAAGTTAAGGTTGAGTC
Source organism: Galeopterus variegatus (assembly GCF_000696425.1). NCBI lineage: Eukaryota > Metazoa > Chordata > Mammalia > Dermoptera > Cynocephalidae > Galeopterus > Galeopterus variegatus. Next base: position 82,133 of record NW_007733046.1, on the reverse strand, counting down.
TTCTTATTGAAATTACAGCCAACCCACTTCTGTGTATTTTGTTATGTTTAAAAACTGACAATTTTCTTTAATGTATACACTGTGTGATGTAATTTGTTGAAAGTTCTTTTCAGAATCTTTGGATTTAGAATGAATCTTACCTTCACAGAGTAAAGCAAAGCTCTTCTGTCTCAAGCCTGTGAAGTAAAAAATGGATGAGCTCAGAGAAAAATTATATTCTTATTATACTTGGGCACCTCAGGGCTAAAGTTGACTGAAACAGAAAAGAATGTCTTTGGTCTGGTGAAAGTAATAAATATTTAATTATGTCGAAGGAAAGCAGAAGTAGTAAACATATTACACTGACAGTCGGGATTCTGTCAGAAGATCGTCAACTACTGTGTTACTCAACAGTGACATGGAATCAGGAACTGAATGACAATAGGAGAAAGGGATATAATTTAACAAGAAACATCTTTAAAGCTATAATTAAGCCTAATGACAAGGATAAGCAAAGATATTCTGCTGAGAAACAGGGGATGTGTGTTCCCGTTCCAACTTTATCTTCCTTTGGAATATTTAAGTAAACTAATTGTTCTCTCTGAAATAAGTTAGATATTTATTTGTATTTCACACAAAAAAACTTAAATTGATAGAGTATTCTGCTAAAACTCTGCTGATAATCAACTGTTTTACATTTAAGTTGTGTAGCACAGTTGTTAAACTGGTGAAATACTTAAACTGAAAGAAAGAATGAAGGTAACATTTACTGGAATCAAGCATCTTGTACTGAAAAAACTGAGAGTGTGCCTAAGACATTGAATGTGATATTAAAATGTTGCTGAGACTATGACTATCACTACTATCAAAGGAGTATTCTATTTTCATCACAATAAACCATAGAGACTGGCATGAGTGTGCCTAAGACATTGAATGTGATATTAAAATGTTGCTGAGACTACGACTATCACTACTATCAAAGGAGTATTCTATTTTCATCACAATAAACCATAGAGACTGGCATCATCCTTAATTTATAGAAATGGACATGGAAGTTAGTGACAATGAATGCATATCATTGTTTCATTCATTAACTTAGAGGTTGTGTATTTGTTGTACCTGAAGCTTTCCCTCATTTTACTTGCTAAATGAAATAAGCACTAGTCTGTTTCCAGAGCATATTTAGAATGTTTCTTTCTTATGCCTCGAATGAGAAGATTTTTTAAAAATATGCATTTTTATGTTATTTTTAGTGATACTGTAGAAGTGTTGAAGGCTATGAGTTTCTCTTGAGCACAGTGAATTAAGCGGCATTACCCATTCAAATACACAAACTTACAAAAAGAAAGCAATAAGAAGAAAAATAGAAAGAAATAATAATGAGGATGATAACAAAAATTAATTTGCTTTTAATGTCATCAAAGAGCTGATTCTCAGGGGAAAAGAAATAAAATGTTTATGAAAATGAGAGAAACTACAAACATGCAAAATTAGAAATATCACAGCAGAAACAGGCCAAACTTATTATGTATACATTAAATATGTACAGCTTCTTAATATGTCAATCATACGTTAATAAAGTGGTTTATTTAAAAAAGGAGAAATAGACACAGAAGAAAGAGAATCATTAGAAGTCCCAAGAAAGTAATCTGCCAAATTTTATGATAGCATTGTTTGTTTGCTTGAAAATAAATGAATAATTTACTAAGGAATCATTCACCATAATTTGTCAAAAGAGATAGAAGCCTAAAATGAATTACTAGAAAGTACATAATTAATCTGAATATGGCAGGGTAAAGGAAAAATTGAACAAATAATAAACAGCTCAGGTAGAAATCAAATAGCAGGATGATTACATAAGCACAACATATCACTAGTCCCATTAATGTGAAAATTCTAAGCTCCAAGTAAAAGGCCAAAATTATGACTGAAAAATAGAGGAATAAGCAAGTGCAGCTGTCAAAAAGAAACGTTTTAAATATAAGGACAAAGATAGGTTAGAAGTATGGGAGTTTAATATTATATATGTATACCCACATATATAATTTTGTATAAATTAATATTTCATATTAACTTTATATTAATTTTATATTTCATTTTTATATTATACATATGTATGAAAACTTCTACCATAAGAGTCAGTGTTGTCCTAGAAATGTTTCACAACTGGCCCTTGGGCCAGAACAAGGGGGTGGGTAGGGAACCAACAACATCCCACATTAACGTAGACACTCCAGTTCTTAACAAAATAATAGTAAATTAAATTGAGCAATACAGGGCTTATTAGTTGGGCAAGTTTGGTTTAATGTTCATAAAATAATCAACATACTTCACCATCTGTTTGGAACAAAGACAAAATGTATGACAATCTAAATACATCAAGAAAAAGCATTTGAAGAAATTCATCACTCATTCGTGGTTACACATGCACACACATAAAACAAAACCCTTAGCAAACTGAAAATAGGGAGTTTACAACCTAATAAAGGGCTTCTATGAATAAAAATGTATAACAATTATTAATACTTAGTGCTGAAAGCCTGAACATGTTATCTGTAATATCAGTGATAAGGCAAGGACGTTTGCTCTCACTACTTTTCTTCTCCATTGTACTTGAGGGCATAGACAGAGAAATAAGGAAAGAAAATAATTACTGGCTAAAATATTTAAAAGAAAAAAAAATTTCTTCATTTACATATGACATAAAATATGTGTAGAAATTTGAAGACTCTGAAAGTTATAAATAAATTATCTGGGTCACATTATTTAAAGTTAATATACAAAAAATCCATTGTATTTCTGTACACTAGCAATAAATAAATGAAAATCAGTTAAAATTACCACATCTTGACCAACACAAAATGCTTAGGTTCAATTTAACAAAATATGTTCAAGACCACTTCACTGAAATCTATAAAATGTTGCTGAGAGCTATTTAATAAGATATAAATAAATGGAAAAATATTTCAATTTTATGGAATGAAAAAAATCATCTTGTCAAGATGTTAATTCTACCAAAATTGATCTATGGATTCAACAGATTTCATTCAAATTCCAACAGGTAGTTTTGTCAAAATTAGTGTGGTGATTCATGCAAAGCACCTCAAATATACAAACAATATTTAAAACAAGGAACAAAGGCAGAGGACTTCTAATAGCTGACTTTAAAACATACTAACGGCCAAGCAGGAACCTGCATCCAGCAACAGAATACTTTGCTCCTCCCTCAAAGTGAATGAAGACCAGAAATCATACGCTAATGCCCAAGGAAAGCAGGATATTCTCCAGCATTTCTCCCAGATTGTTAAGGTGCTGACTGAAGATGAGATGGGGCACCTGGAGACAGGAGATGGCGTTGCCCGGCTCAGGGAGGTCCTGGAGTACACTGCCATTGGAGGCAACTACTAGCAGGGTTTGACAGTGCTGGTACCATTGTATGAGCTGGTGGAGCCAAGGAAACAGGATGCTGATAGTCTCCAGTGGGCCCTGACTGTGGGCTAGTGTGTGGAACTGCTGCAAGCTTTCTTCCTGGTGTTCGATGACATCACGGATTCATCCCTCACCTGCCAGAGGAAGATCTGCTGGTATCAGAAGCCAGGCATAGATCTGAATGCCATCAATGATGCTTTAGTTATGGAAGTATGTTATCTACTGCCTGCTGAAGTTCTACTGTCAGGAGCAACCCTATTACCTAAAGCCGATTGAGCTCTTCCTGCAGAGTTCCTATCAGACTGAGATTGGGCAGACCCTAGACCACATCACAGCCCTCCAGGGCAATGTGGATCTTAAGAGATTCACTGAAAAGAGGTACAAAGCTATTGTCAAGTACAAGATATCTTCCTACTCCTTCTACCTTCCTGTAGCTGCTGTCATGTATATGACAGGCATTGATGAGGAGAAGGAACATGTCATTTCCAAGAAGATCCTGCTGGCGATGGGAGAGTTCTTTCAGATTCAGGATGATTTCCTTGACCTCTTTGGGGATCCCAGTGTGACTGGCATGATTGGTACTGACATCCAGGAGAACAAATGCAGTTGGCTGGTGGTTCAGTGTCTGCAAGGGGCCACTGTGGAACAGTGCCAGATCCTGCAGGAGAGTTACAGGCAGAAGGAGGACGAGAAGGTGGCCCGAGTAAAGGCCGTATATGAGGAGCTGGATCTGCTGGCTGTGTTCTTGCAATATGAGGAAGACAGTTACAACCACTTGTGGGGCTCATTGAGCAGTACGCTGTGCCCCTGACCCTGGCATCTTCCTGGAGCTAGTGCAGAAGTTTTGCAAGTGGGAAAAGTGACCTAGAACTGCAAGGGCAGGGAGAGGATGTGCTCAAGAAATTATTGTGTAATCTTAAAAAAAAAAAAAAAAACATACTATAAAGCTACATTAATCAAGTGAATGTTATAGTTGTGTTAGGATAGACCTATAATCAATGTATTAGAATAGAGAGCAAAGAAATAGTCAGTCATATATTGTTAATTAATTTTGAAGAAGGCACCTGTGTTAGTCAGTGAAGAAAGAGTATTTTTTAACAAATAGTGCTGGATGAGCTGGCTATTCATGTAAAAAATGAACTTTGATTCTTACCCTTACTTTTTACTCTTATACATGTAAAAAATGAACCTTGACACTGTACTAACTTTGACTCTTACCTCAGAACATACACAAAAATTGACTCTAACTTAATCATAAACCTAAACCACAAAGCTAAAACTACATAAATTTTAGAAGGTAATTTTAGAGAAGGGCTGGCTGTTAGCACAGTTGGTTAGAGCACAGCCTTAAAAAAGAATGAATTTCTGCCGTTTGCAGCAATATGGATGAGACTGGAGAAATTTATGTTAGTGAAATAAGCCAGGCAAGGAAAGAGAAATACCACATATTCGCACTCATAACTGGGTTCTACGAAGGAAGGAAAGGAACAAAATGAAGGAAGGGAGGGAGGGAAAGAGGAAGGAAGGAAGGAAGGAAGGAAGGAAGGAAGGAAGGAAGGAAGGAAGGAAGGAAGGAAGGAAGGAAGGAAGGAAGGAAGGAAGAAAGGAAGAGGACGGTAGGAAGGAAGGACCACAACAATACGCTGAACTTTCAGAAAGAAAGAACATACCTTAGGATACTAGAGATGGGAGGTGGAGACAGGGCTTGGGGAGTGATTGATCCGTAAAGGACATAAAGAAAAATCACTGTTTGTAATAATGAATATGTTAATATAAATAAATTTAAAAGAATAAAATAAAAGTAAAAAATAATTTTAGAAGGAATATGTCTGTAAATTTGAGGTAGGTAAGGTTTTCTTAGGAGGACAATAAAACACAAGAAATATAAATGAAAAAATAGATAAATTGGATTTCATTGAAATAAAATATTTTTGTTGTTCAAAAGACACCATTTACAAAATAAAAAGGCCGGTAACAGACCAGAATAAAATATTTCTTAAAAAGGCTTTGTGTCTTAACTACATAAAGAAATCTTGCAACTTAATAAATAGAAGAAAACAATTCTTAAAAATGAGGTAAATACTTGAACAAAAACTTTAAGAAGACATGTATATGACCAATAAGCACATAAAAAGATGTTTGCCATCAATAGTCAGCAGAGAAATGCAAATTGAAACCACAGTGAGATGGCACTACACATCAACCAGATCCGCTAAAATTTAAAAGTCTGGTAATAACAAATTTTAACTTGGTTGTGAAGCAATGGGAATCCTTACACATTGCTGACAGGAATTTAAAATGTTATATCCACCTTGGAAAACTGTTAAGTGATTTCTTATAAAGTCACCAATGCACTTATTATTTGGCCTCAAATTTTCTCTTTGGTATCTATCTAGGAAACTTAAAAACATGTAACCACAGACAGATGTATACAAGAATGCCTGTAGAAACTTCATTCATAATGGACAAGGATTGGAAACAACCCAAATGTCCATTAACATATGAATGAATAAAGAATTGTGGAATATTCATACAATGCAAAGCATTACAGTACTAAAATGACAAACTACTAATACACATAAAAACACAGACACAGCTCAAAAACATACTGGAAAATATGAAGCCATGTACAAAAAGACTGAAAACTGTGTGTTTCCAGATTTTTTTTGAAAATCATTAGTTATCAAAATTAATTTATTGCAACAGAACACACATCAGTGATAATCTGAGTCCAGAATTGGGGGGAATTGACTACAGAGGGATGTGGGGAAACATATTGGGGTAATGTACTGGAAAATATGAAGCCATGTACAAAAAGACTGAAAACTGTGTGTTTCCAGATTTTTTTGGAAATTCATTAGTTATCAAAATTAATTTATTGCAACAGAACACACATCAGTGATAGTCTGAGTCCAGAATTGGGGGGAATTGACTACAGAGGGATGTGGGGAAACATATTGGGGTAATGTAAATATTCTATTTCTTTATTGTGATGATGGTTACAAAATCATATAAGTTTGCCTAAACTAAAAAACTAAAATGGGTTCATTGTCTTGTATGTAATTTTAAATTAAACAGGTGTTTAAAAATTGATAATGCGTGTGGAGCAATGGGCAATTTTAGGAGTGACGTGTTGGGTAGATGAGAGGTACAGAGATGTTGAGATACAGTGAACAAGTGGTGGGGTTGAGTTTAGAAAGAACTGCACTTTATCTGTTATTAGCATAAAAATGTCAGAGTGAGTAGGTATGGGTTAAAACGAAACTATTGCAAAATTTCTAAAATTACATTATTGTCTCAGTGAAAGAAGAAACTGACTTTGGTGGAGGAGTATAGGAAGACAGAGAAAGGAGGACAGAGGAGAGGAAGAAAGTAGGAATTTACAAGAGAATTGTAGAGTAGCAACCAGAAGCAATGGTCCACTTTATTTTGGGGGGTCATGAACTTAACATGAGATTAGTCAGCTGATTGTGTGTTTCCTACAACCACATTGAGCTTTAAGGTAGAGATTTGGAGTAAGAAGACATTGAAAGGTAGCCTGAGTTTAGTGTTTAGTTTAGTTATTGTTTGCTTATTTGTTTGTTTCCAGGTGAATAAACAGAGGAGCAAGAGAGGATTGGCTTTAGAAAGAAGAGGAATTTGTGCATTATAAGAAAATTGAGGATATAAGCATGGAAGTGATTATAATCATAAACTATAAACTACACCATCTAAAGTAGCTAAGCAAGAAAATAACCACATAAGTAGAGTGATTGGACAGTGAAAATTTGTTAGAGTCAATAGATGGTTCATCTTATTGCAGTCCAGTTTTGAAATTAACCAAAGAGGTTTAAATATATAGGGAATGAAGCATAGTAGAATGACTGAATTTGAAAGAATAAAACTTTCAAGGTTAATTACAACTGTGACCTGTGTAAGTGCAAGGTTGTAGCTTCAACACTAACAGACTGGATGAAGAAGTAACCCATCCCCTCTGTACCTGTTCGTTCATCTTCCCATCTTTCTCTGCTCCTCCGTATCTTCATATTATATGCATAGTACTTGTGACGGAATCTTAGCTCTGTTGTGATGAATAAATGAGAAATTGGTTTGCAGGGCACTTTTCACATAGTCAGGTACCTTGATAATTCTTTATAAAATATATATATGTATTTTTTTCTTTATTGTTTGCTGCCTCCTCCCCCACATTGTCCTGCATCTTCTTAGCACCAGTACTAGTATTCTTAGATATTACTATGGCAATTGTTACTATTTTCTATCATAATTCTTCTACTCTTTTATATTGTTTAAAATTTGGCAGGAGTTCTACTAAATTTATAGTCTATGCCAATGCCTAGTTTCAAAAATTACCAGCTAAACAAGATTTCCTAGTAAATTATATAGTACTATAATTACAATAAATGGCATCTCCTGGGTAATGATGTACCAGAATTTTATACATAAAACAGAACACATGTTTAGGGACAAGTAAATGTATTTCTATTAGTTTAGGACACTGAAATTGCTCATTTATTAACATTGCCATATGTCCACCACATTCATATAGGGGAGATAGTTCCTATAGCTGAGGGAAAAACACCACTAATAATTAAGAATGGTAGGTGAAGTAAGTGATATGGATTAGACTATACCATACATTTAAAATTTCACGCTTTTTAATATGTCACCAAATTATTAAAAAAAATAGACAAATATTATTAAAGAAATATTTTAAATATACCACAAATGTTTGGAGTATTATGTTGGTTTTTCATTGCTATTTCAATTATGGATTACAGTATAATGTAATAGATATCTTTTGGGATGACCTCCATTCATGAATTAAATGCTCAGTGATAAAAGGTGGCAAAATCAATAAATATATTAATGAAGATATCAGCATTTAACAGAATGCATACACAAAAGAATTTAATGTAGCAAATTTAATGAGGTAGCAAAGATAATTTAATATGGCATATATTTAATGAGGTGTAGTCAGAAATAAGTAAACCAACAAAGAGCAGTGAGGTGCAATGGCAGGAGCTTGATGAGACCCTAGGTCTGAAGTGTCAAAGGAAGGATCATAGTGACAATAAACCCAGCTGCAAAGTGGTATCATGTAAAAGACACCTCCGAACAGGAGTGATAGTTGTAGGGTATCTTGGTCTGTTTTCTGTCACTTATTACAGAATACCTGAAACTGGGTTAGTTATAAAGAAAAAAGGTTTATTTCTCACAGTTTTAGAGGCTGGTAAGTCTAAATGGAGGGAGTAGATCTGGGCTGACCTTGTTCCTAGTGGGGACTCTCTGTAGAGTCCTGAGGCAGCACAGGGTGAGAGGGTTGAGGGTGTGCTAATGTGCTCACTTGCTCTCCTTATAAAGCAACCAATGCCACTCACATGATAATCCATTCATCCATCAGCCCATTCATCCGTTAATCCATGAATGGATAATTCATTCCAATCACTTCCCAAAGTCCCCACCTTTCAAATACAGTCAGATTTCCCACCGTATTAATACTGTTCCAGTAGTATCAAGTTTCAAGTTAAGCTTTGGAGAGGGCATTCAAACCATAGCACAGGGTAATACAGCAACTGGCAGAACTGTGTGGAGGTAGGTAAGGGAAGAATATTGTACAATCCCTGAGCTCTCTCCGCTTCCTTCTGATTTTCCTCCAGTGTGTTCCATTGGTCAAATACAACAAGTACTCAAACTTTAGACATTCCCGGAAATGGATCATGTAGCTGTCACCACCAGAATAACAGAAGAAGGCAGAGGATGTTTCTGGGGGAGGCAAATAAACACATAAAAAAATACACATTAAACTAATAGCAGCATTTCATTAATCAATAGCGGCATACACAGAATTTTCCAAAGCAAGCCTATACTGTGATTATTTTTTACCTACTTTATCCTGGGAAGCACAGTATTATTTTTGGACAAAAATACATGTATCAAAACTGATTTATAAATGACTCTGCATGTGGTCTTAACCTAGGGGAGTGGCTATGGTGGAGGATATTCAGGATACAATAAATCTAATCATTACTTGTTTGTCAGTGGTTAATGGGCTCACTAGATGCAAAGGAGAAAAAGATTGAAGATTGGTAGAAGTGTATCAAGGGATACATTTCTATATCGTCTCAATGAGTGAACATATGTAAATCTATATAAATGTTCGTCTGAAGTTCCTTACTGAAAAAGATGATCTGTACAATAGATTGGCCAGAATAGGTGTCCTATGGATGTCAGTCCTCCACCTGTTCTCTACAATACAGTTTGTTGTTTATTGTGCTCTTGTATAAAGCAGGCATGGTGTAAAACTGGAATCTATATATATATAGTCTGGCAGCATAGATTCCCCTAATCAAGTCATCATATTAAGCCTTCAATTTCCTCATAAAGATAACCACCCTGTTCCTGGGTGTGGCACCATACAGAAAAGAATCTTGCTATCTGGACACAAATCCCTTTACTGCCATTACAACATGCTTTGGCCAGCAATTAATCCTCACAGAAGAATTACTTAATACAGATGTGAATTTAGTTTCTCTGACCTTCATGATTTTTCCATAATCTCCATCTGACAATGTTATATATTAGTAATACATTTCACTCTATATTAATTCCAGCCAAAGAAGTCATTTACCAGTCAAAGAAAAAAATAAATAGACTGATATCCATGAGATTCACTGGTTCAATCCCAACAAAGCTTGACTAATAAACTGATAGAGTGAGTTACTGATAATTTTTGTATGGCACTAGTAGAAAGAAATTGCATTGAAAACTGCGTTCGTATTTTTTAAATGAGGTATGTGTTTATAACCAGTTACCAACATGCAGAGTTGTCTCTACCATATGCCACATATATATTTATATATATACATATATATATATATACACATATACATGTATATATATACATATGTATACATACACATACACATATACATACATACACACACACACACATATATGTGTGTGTGTGTGTGTGTGTGCGTGTGCGCTCAGGAATCAAAGAGTAAAGTGAGTATCTCTTACCACCTAATGATGTATTTAAATAAATTGCTTCTTGTCCCTTTCATTCTGGTCTCTTTGGGCCTGGAAGTTGTGATCTCCAAGAAGAAACTTTCAATGCTTGCTTCTAGTTATTACTGATTGATTCATGTAAGGAAATCAGTCTGAAAATCTGACACACAGATTTTTCATCGCAGACTTAGAATAGCACATTTAATATTTTAGAGAATGTAATTTTATGTATCATGTTTAAATTATATAGGGTAAAAATCAAATTAGTTGAATGGTAAGTTAAAAGTAGTTGCAGAATAGTGTTTTTTCAAATGATATCTATAAAAAGTAATTGGTGTGACTTAAAGGGAGTTTTCATAAAAAAAATTTGGAAATAACACTTAATAACCATTATTTGTATATTTATTTGTAAAATTAGTAAAATGTCAGATAAAACCAAGTATTATTGGGATATGCACTATATATAATGTAATATTAAATTTTATACAATATCTTTGTAGATAAGAAATAAAAGTATTAGAGTGATTTTACTTTGATTACTTTTCCATCGATTGGACAAGAAAGATATTATCTTGTACTTATATTTCTCTTCATTTTATTATCAATATATTTATTAATTATATTATACTTGCTATATTACCAACTCATTTCATTTAAAAAGCAGTTTAGAATGTGCATTATGTGATATTACAAAATATTACCTTACATAAGGAATATAGAGAGATAGATTTAAAAATACATAATTTTAGTTTGCTAGTGAGACAGTTAATGACACAATAAACAAAGTTACAAGCGATAAAGAGTCATGGAAGGATTCTTAATAAGACAGTATAAGGTATAATTTACTTTTTGGAAATACCACCCTGCAATTAATATGAACTATAGATAAGAGGGTTATAACAATGGAGGCTGTAAAGAACTATGCAAAGTCTAGGATTTTACCTATTTACAAATAAAATGAGACACCTGGGTCAGAGGCAAAGAATTTTATTGCTCTTGACAAAATGAGTACACCGAATTTCAAGGTTATTTGCACTGGCACCCTACACCCTTTCTCCCCCTAGTTCATGTCCCACAGGGTTGACACAAAAGACATGTCATGGGCAGCTGCACATACTGAGTTGCATTACAGGGGAGAACTATTGAGCTGGAGAAATTCATCACGTTTACAGTAAGTGGAAGCAAGCCACCTGATCTCTCAGGGACAACCCTGAGAAATGGCCTGGGTTGTCAGGGTCTTGCATTCTTGGCCTAACCAGGAAAAACATGAAGGTATGCTCAGGGCCAACAGTAGATGCCTTCTTTCTCAACAGAGCAGGAGGACAGTTAGGATTTAGTGCTTTGTTCCTGAACCAAGACAACAATGTCAAAGATGATGATGATAGAAAAATATACTAATGGCAAGAAGAAAAATGCTTTGACTATGTATAGATAAATAAATATGTTTATATATATATATATGTACACACGTTCAAATATGCATATGTGTGTGTTCAAGTATGTTTAAATCTCATGTAGTCTTAAAATTAAATTACAAAAAATGTATTACCCACATCTCACAGAACACGATTCAAACTTAAACTTGCCTGACTCTGAAGCTTGTTCTCTTTTACCAAAAATAGAAGAGATTTTTGCAGCAGATATCAAAAATGTGTAAATATATATATAGATAGATAGATAGATAAATATAAATATAAATATATATATAGATATAAAATATATATATATCAATAGCAATTGATGAAAACTTGAATATAAGCAGTAGCAGAAAGTGGGAAATTGAGGATTATATTGACATTCAGTAATGCTGTTAAAATTTAAGAGGTTTTGCTTGTTTTAGAAGTAGTTGATAGGGATTTCAGTGTTGGCCTGTTAAGTTTCAGATATCAATGAGACCATTGGATGTGTCTATGATTATTTAAAAAGATTAATAATGCTCAAAACAGTTTGCAGTATAGGATATTAAAAGAAAAGGGTGTCATCGATATCTGCTGTTGTGCTCTGTGATTGCTCATCTAACCTTTTATGAACAAATTTGGTTCTTTTGAAATCTCCTTTTTCTTCATTTCACACAGCAAAACCTGGCTTTAGAAATCTTTTTTCTTCATTACTTTACCCAGTCAGCTGAAATTTGTGGGGAAAAAATTCAATCAACGTTACAGGTTCGTACCCATAAAAATCATCTCCCACATCAGCTGATTGCCTCAATTCCACCCATCCTTTTGCGTATTTAGTGATTGTGCCTTCTCTATCCCTGATTGTCCCTGATCTTCACTACCCCTGCATGTTTCCCACTTATTTACTCCCTATCCATCTCACTCTTTGCAAATAACTTTCATTTTTATTTTTACAATAAATTGACACTATTTTTATTGTCTTTATCTTCTATTTCCTTACATGATATCTTATCTAAATCTCTAAGTAACTCTTTTCTTTGCATTTCAGAAGATGTGCTTGCCCCTTCAATTTATTTATTTATTTGTAGGTAAAAAAGATAAAAGATCCTTCAATTTGCTTTTTCTCTTTAGTTTTTTTAATTTCCTTTAACTTCTCTGAAATGTATGTAACTTGTTAATAGAAGGTGATATACATACAAGTAAATTAGCATACACGTATTAGGGACATGAGCTCAAAGTCTTCCAGACAGAGGTATGATAATCCGTAAACTTAGAGGCCTCTGCCCTCCTCAACACGTTTTTCATGAGACAGGGTTTGTAGTGTTTTCAACTGGATATTCTAAGACCCTAGCTGAGGGACTGCTTTCACTTAAGCCAGTGTTTCTAAAATTGTTGCTCTTCGGCTACTTGGGAAAGATTTCCCCAACATCCTGGTTAAAAACGTAACTTTTGGGGTCCCCTACATCAAATCTGTGATTCTATAGCTTATAATTTTCTTTTTATTCAGCATTCCAACATGATCCTATGCATAGCAAAGTTTGAAATCCATCATAAGTGATAAGCATTCAACACATCTTTACGTGGAACGAAAAGTTTGAATATACAGAAGAGCTCATTTAGCATGACACAGAGCGATTACTGGCTGCACAGGCAAGGTTGGACTGGAAATGCAATCAGAGTTAGGGGAGAAAACAAACAGCTTTACAGGAATTGTTGCCTGGAAAAGCATAGATAAACAAGGATTTGGGAGGTTTTATGAAAATAGTAAGAAGAGGAGGAAGTAATACTTTTGTAAAGTTTCTAACTGAAATTCCAGTCATTTCTCTGTAGAAGCTGGTGCCTTCGTAAGTCTGTTTTCCAGATGCTCACATAACATTAAAAAAAACCACATTCTGATAGTGGTTTTTAACTGAAAGTATTAAAAACAACAAATACTTGTGCAATGTATGTTATAATTAACCATTATTATCAACTCTAAAAGTCCTCACCCCACACCCCAAAACATACACACACACACACACACACTATTAATGAAAGAGTTTATGTTGCACACAGCATATTCTCCTAGACAGATGCAAGGGTAGTTGTCCACTCAAATCCTTGCACTTCCAAGAGTCTTCACAGAAGAGGTCTTGGATCGATATCACTTGGAGCTACCAATTAATCCCAGCTTGATTAAAATTTAAAATATGGAGAGAACACAGTTCGAGTGTGACAGTAAAATCAATGTCTTTATTGATGTGAAAACAAAGAAAGTGAACTTGGCATTATTTGCTCTTTCTTTGGGCTTTTGTAGAGCCTGATGGGAAGTTTTCTGTGAGTGTATTACCTCCTGTGATACTCATATATGTCTCAAATACTTTCTCCTTGGGAAAGCAGATATCTGTTATCAGGAATACAGTTTACATTTTGAACTAGAAAAGCAACATTGAGCTGAAGGGTTCAGAATGTATTCAGTATTTTTGGGTGCTTTTATTACATGGGTGTTGCATCAGTCAGGGTCCAGCCAGGAAAACAGAAGCCATCTCAAGCATTTAAAGCACAGGGAATAAAAGTCTTCACATTATTAACACAGGTAATGTACTGGCACGTTTTACTTCTCTTGGTTTTTGACATAAATATTCCTCTTCTATTCATATGTAACTCCCACATAATACATTCATGTGCCTTCCTTCATAAAAAAATAATCTTACTGTCTCCTCAAAAAGTAGACACACAAAGTCACCTTGGTCCTTGCATTAATCTCAGCTCTGGATTTCCCGGGAATAATCTGTCCTGCACATAAGGTTTTAAAGTGCTTTCTCAAGATTTGATCAGGGTTCTTTAGAGGTAGGATAGCCCAACATTTTATGCCTGAGGTGTCTGAACCCATAGTTTTTCTGCCATTGTTTGGTTCCTAGGTCTTCTATTGTCCTTCTTAGTGAACACAACTATAAACAGACATGAAGGAATTTAGATATAGTCTCCTCTGTCTCTATTGTATAACAGTGACATAATTTCTACCTGACGAAATTATAGGGATCCACCTCCTCAGCCAAGAGAGTAACTTTTTTTCTCTGCCTATTGGTTCAGGGGTGGTAGGAGATAAATACAGCCACGTGGTCATTTTATCTTCCAATTTTTTGATGCCATTTTGTGTCCCCTGCCGGAAGTATGTTGCCCTTAGGAAGTAAGAACTTTAAATCAGCAAAGCATAGTTTGAGGAATGGGAAGGAAAAATGAGAGAGGATGCATTCCAGTGCAGAGGATGCATTCCAAGGATGCCCTTGGTTATGGAAGAAATAACATCTCTGCTTCAAATAACAGGCTCTTTTTTTTTTTGGTTAGGTGCTGAGTATGTCCATTCCAACTATGGCTCAAGGAACTGAGGGAATAGCTACTAGATGGGAACGTGTATACCCACCGGGCCCACTATAGACAGATTCAACCAAAAATGCATTTATCAAATGATCTGAATGAGACTCCAATAGCATAGTAACTTCTATTTTTCATCTCCAGGGATTAGTACCAACCCAGGTCTGGTGCTTCCTAATCTCTGTGAACCCTGGATATTTTCCTCTCTCCAATAATAGTCACCAGGGCTTCAGGTAGCTACAAGTTCCCCGATGAAGGCTTGAGAAGAGATTTTTTATATGTATACCTGAAGAATTGTTTAGCGTTTCTTCCTCAAAGAATAAAGAGTTCTTCCACTTCCTCAGCCTCTTCTTCGATTATGAGGATGTGGGAATGGAGACTGAGTTACAATTAGGAACTGTTTGTGTCTGGGAATTCTTGCAGAAACTCAAGTCAGGTTTCTGATCAACAGACCAAGAGTGTTCCCAGTTATATAGATAAAGTACACTTGAATGATATACACCTCTATTTCATTGCTAGGGAGCTCTTGATAAATTAGGCACTTTTACCTCTAAATAACTTTTTAATATCTAAATGTTAAATGTTGTATCTGTCTTTCACTGGTTCAGAATTCCATAATTTTTCCTTAAAATGTGGGATACCAATTTAAAAGCCAAATTTCCCACATCAACTCCAGCCTTCAGAGAACAATTACTTCTAGAAATACTCAAGGACAAAGGCATCACCTTCATTAACACGCATTCATGAGAGAGTGCATTTCTCAATGGAAGAGAGTGTCCCAGCAGAGATACAATCCCTCATACTGGATTGTCAAGTAAGGGAAAATCAAGCAACTCAACCTTATTGAAAGTAGGTCATTATGGAAACAAATTTTCAGTTGAATAGAAAATGAACTGTTAAAACCACTTTCAATTACATGAGTTAGGATATTAAATCTGGAAACTTAGGAAAGTGTATTCATATAGATAAATTTGGCCAACCCAATGTCACATTTCTTTTTAACTGCAGCCCTTAACATGTCTCTCCATACATGTTCCCCTGATTCCTAGTGACTCAAATTTACCTTCATTTTTTTTTTTTTTTTTTTTTTTTTTTTTTTTTTTTTTCAGTATATGTTATTTTCTCCTGGATAAGACCTTACAGTTCTTGTCCTGGGATATACTGGGATCCAACTCTAGTTATAGACATGGATGCAATGAGGAGTAGTTGAGAAATCTTCAAAAGAGTATCTTTTTGCAAGACATCAGTACTAAAACTAAGGCATTAATTAAGAGAAGGTCATTTTCCACCGAAGGCAGGGTGAGATTTGCTTCCATTCGGGAGGCACTGGGATATTGGGGGGGTTATTGTTCCTCTCTAAGTCTTATTTACATAGTCTCATTTGAAATCTCAAGTTCCCACTAATTCCCCAGCTTGATATAAAACATGTGCTGAGGTTGTGCATCTGACTTTTTTTTATAATTCTGCAACCTATACAATTAGATTTGGGCTCTAATGTTCTGTCATCTTTTCTGTGCCACCAGAGATAACAGATGTTTTTTTTTATGATTTCCATAGAAGCTCTCTTAATCTGTATTCATTGAGCCAATATTTTAAAATCTTAAGGTAAGCATATTTGTCTTAAAGATTTCCAGCTCCTTCAGAAGCAGCCATCCTATTCCACATTAATGTATTTGTTTCATCATTATGATGTAGCCACATTATTATTACACACTCTGCCTAATATATCATTATTTGCTTTCACCTTAAGCAATCTCACTTAATAATTTAAGTGATCTTGTTTTATAATGAGTATCCTGTGAAAAGATTCTGATCAGAATTTAGTGCGCCTGATATTTATTAAGGAGTGCCTCTGTGATATTCAGCTGTGAAAAGGAGGGGAGGAGAAAGACAGAGAGATATTTTGAACAGTGAAGCAAGCTTGGTGCAGCCTTGGTCAATCACACAAGGATCTCTGGAGCTACAACGACCCTTCAGAATTGTTCCAAATTGGGCCAAAATGGACAGGTTTTTATATATCCACTTCGATTATCACTGTATGTCAGGTGCCCATGGAAATGATGTAACCTTTTGCACAGTAACTCTCTGTACCTGAAGCAATCTATTAAGGGACTAAGAACTTAAATCTGTTTTACAATAGTATCCCTACCAGCTGGGGCATGTCCTTGAATGGAAGGGGCTCTAGTACACACAACACAGTACACTCCATATTGTATATTCTTCCTGAAAGTAGATCATCACTGGGTTCGCACTTGAACAAGTGAAAAATCCAATTTCAGAATCCCATATTGAAAGTCTGCTTCCCAGGATCTTCAGGTACTAAGAATGATCTCAGTTAGGGTTCAATCAGGAAATAAAATCAATTTTATGTTTTTGAAATCACTGGTCACAGAATAATTGAAAAACTATGAAGCCAAACATGAGACTAGGAAGCAATAATGCAGGTGACAGCTAGAAATCACCAATGCTTCTATTTTGGAGGAAAGAAAGGGAGAAGGTGAGTTAGAAGAGCCTGTGAACCAAAGTCATCCACTGGATGATGAAATCATAGCAGGCCTGTGCACTGGGAGCTACAGATATAAAAGAAATACTGCCTTTGTTGGTGGGGCTTCCAGAAGTAAAAAGAAAGAAAAATACCGCGACTTTTCCTGCCATCCTGACCTTTAATCTTTGCCACTGCCTCCCATTCACGAATTCCATTTAGCAGCCATACACCAGAGTAGTTTAAGAAACACACACTAAATTCCCCCAGCCCACCTCCACTGCATACACCGAAGAGCAACCAATGGCCTTGAAAATAATAGGCCAAGTACCAGTATGCAGTGCCTTAAGAGTATCTGAGTGTTAAAGTTGACAATCAACCATAAAGTTTGTTTAAGTAATTTAGATGTTTTACTATTCTGTAATGTGTGTGTATGTGTACACATGTATATTGCATTAAATATACATGCATGTATTTCAGCCAAACTTTAAATTGGCTTCCCAATAGTACATGAATAAAACTAACATTTTAAAATATAGTCAGAATCAATTAGAACATTATTAAAGTTCTGTGTTCCACTTCAGATATAAATGAGGAATTTGGATCCAGTTCAGAAAATACAGTTCTTGGATACAGACACACAAAATAGCTAATATTGATGTGAATTCTATAAGATGAGTTAACATTACTGGATTTATATATAATGTAGAAATTAATGACTATGGAGATATTGCATGAGATATAGTAAAATAGTTCCTGTAATTTTATAGAGAATTGGAAAATAAAGAGATTTACTTTTTAAATTATTTAGACTAAGCACAGAGGCATATGTCTTTATCGGTTTCAAAAGGAGATCTCTGTGAACCTCCTGTCTTTAGTCAAGGAAAGTAGTATTCCCATTGAACATTGAGAGCAATTAGGCTCTGGAAACTAAATGATTAACTTAATACATTGCAGCTAGTAACAAAAGAAAGGAATATAGTTCTACTTCCTAAATAACTGCTCTTAATTTTAATTATTCTATTTCTAAATATATATGGTTGGTTTACAAATGCAATTTTTCCATGTCAAAAAATTATAAAGAAAATAAAGAGCAATGTGCAAAAACTTTTTTTTTGACCTGTAAGGGCATCACAACCCTCGGCATGGTGCGGGCTGCACCACGCTCAGCCAGTGAGCGCAGAGGCCATCCCTATATAGGATCCGAACCCGCGGCCTTGGCGTTACTAGCGCTGCACTCTCCGGAGTGAGCTACGGGACTGGTCCCCTGTCGGCTCTTTTGACAATAAGTACTTTACTGTGTTTTGGGTTATAATATGTGCACAACTTTATATCAGCTTTCACCATTAAGCACAATAAACGAGCTCTGACAGACTCAGGTAATTTAATAGTTTTCTAAACATAATTTTAATAGGTGCATGTATTAGGATAATTAATACTAGCTGCTGCAACTGATAAACCTCCTAAATCCCTGTGGCTTAACACAGTAAAGACTTACCTATTTGTCATTAGGTAAAGTCTTATGGTGTTCAGGTGGCCCACCTGCTTGGTGGCTGCACTGTCAGAATCACCTCTCCAAGACCGTCATATTGGGCATGAAAGCAATAGAAGAACATATTGTCTTTTATCTGACTCAAACCAGAAGTACTGCACACTATTTCTACTCAGAGGAATTTGGTCGGAACAGTTTATATATCCCTAATGTTACTTGGCAAATGTGAGAGAACACATTAAACATTTGATGAACACTAATAGTTGACGTTCAATTTTTGCTGATACCAATCCTGTTTTTAACTCACACACACACACACGTGTGTGCATACATACATGCATACATATATGTAAATGTAATATATTTTACATTATTATGCATTATGCATATATTATATATTTATTACCTATAAATTTCAGTAGATAAATATAGATATTCTGCTTTTGAAATATATACAGTAAATGTAATATATTATGTATATTGTGCTACTAAAATTTTAGCATTTTTGCTATCCTTTTTTTCAAGTTGCCTGCTTCCTTTCTTGATCCATCAAACTCTGTTCACAATCAGCTGAAGTATACACTTAAAAATTATATGTCAGATCACATCACTCTGCTGTTTAATAACCATGAAGGCTTGCTATAGCACTTAAAAAACTCACCTTCTTTGTTTTCAACAGACATGATCTGGTGCCTGACTGTGTGACTCCATCCCATATTAATTTCTACATTGTCTTTAATGCTGCAACTGTGTCAACCTTAATTCTCTTTTGACATACTCTCTACTTGCTATATTCTTAAAGATTTTATACTAGTGTTTCTCTTCATATGATATTTTCATTCCTTGATCATTACAAGGCTTGCTCTTTTTTGACATTTCAAACACAGAATGTATTTTCCTCCAAAGCTTTCTCTATAAGCAAACAACATAATTCTCTAAGTAACCACTTGCTATCAAATCACCTTTGAATTCTCTGTGAAGGCTTCTGTATTTTTTTTTTTTTTTGCAGTTTTTTGATAGCAATTTTCTAAATTTCTCATCTGTTTTGAACAATTATAAACATATTCTCTTATTCTGGTTTTTCAGGATAATTTTCCTGTTTTCTAATTCTGTAGTATTAGATTTAATGAACTATATACATTTTTTTATCTTATTGTCCTTGAAAATGAGAAGATTAAGAAATTTAAAAAAGGTAACCCTTATGAATGTGCAACCAAGTAGTACAACTCAGTAGCAAAGTGCTTTGGAGACAACATAGTCCCAGCCCAAAACACACAAACAAATAAATAAATAAAACACATTCCAACATTTTTCTTGTCTGAAGAACATTAAAATAGGTATAATCTATAAATGTCAGCAACCCTTACTGTAATCACTCCTTTTTTTATTTTCACCAACTGCCTCTGCTCTGATTCTTTGTCCTTCATTTTTAATCCTCAAAGTATCTTTGACATTTTTCTCATCTTATGCACCTATTTCTTTTTTTGTCCTTCCAATTTTTATGTTTTGGCCTTCTCTGCAGTGACTCCAATTTTGTGCTTTAGAATGTGAACAAAAGTTTATTCTGCAATTAGTCGGGCTAACGTTCTTGGAGTCATCCTCAACATCATTTATTTTGTTTATTTCCTTTACACCATACAGATAATTCTTTGACATACAGGAATGCTGTTGACATTACTTAAAATTTTTTTTTAACTTAGAATAATTTTAGATTTATAGAAAAGTTGCAAAAATAGTAGAAAGAGTTTTTGCATATTCTTTTGCCCAGTTTTTCCAGAGTTAATTAACATCTTATATTATCATGCTACATTAATCAGAACTAAAAATTAACATTGGAACGGTAATATGACTTCACCTACCCACTTTTTGTGGTTCATACCAGATTTTGCACTAATTTCCTTTTTTCTTTTCCAGATCCAATCCAGGATTTCACATTGCATTTAATTATTATGTCTCTTTGGTCTTCTCATTTTTGTGATTTGTTTTTCTCAGTCTTTTCTCGTGCTTCATGACCTTCAAAGAATAATGTCAGATATTCTACAAAATGCCCCTCAATTTGTATTTGTCTGGTGTTTTCTCATGATTATACTGGAGTTATGTGTTTTGGAGAATACCACAGAAGAGACTTAGGCTGCTCATTACATCATATTGTGATATGGGATGGGGTCGGGGTGTGCAATACTTTTCATATATATCTACAATCAAATTTCTTCATCTCATCTCTATTTCTATCAGTACTTTTGCCTGGGCTGTTACCTTCTTTCTCCCAAATCATTATAATATCCTCCTGATGGTCTCTCTCCATTTTCCATTTACAGTTCATTATCAAAAGAGTAACGAGGAGTATCCATTTTAAAGCATAAGTAAGATCATGTCATCCTCCCACTCAAATTCTTCCAAGAGATTGCCATCTGACCCGAAATAACACATGTAGATGTTCTGATAGTGAGGAGTATCCATTTTAAAGCATAAGTAAGATCATGTCATCCTCCTACTCAAATTCTTCCAAGAGATTGCCATCTGACCCGAAATAACACATGTAGATGTTCTGATAGCCACAGATGGGCTGAAAGTCCATGCTCTCCAAATCCCTACCTCTCTGAATGCTTTTCCCCATCCTTTTCTTTAACTTCACTCCAGCCACACTGGCCTCCTTGCTTTTACAAACCTGTTAGGTGAACTCCCACATCAGAGCTTTGCATTTGCTCTCTTCTCTATCAGAAATACTCCTCCCTCAGCAATGTCACCTCTTGTAACCTCACCACTGTAGATCTCTACTCAATGTCACCTTCTCAGTGGTATCATCCATGACCCCTCTATTTAAAATAGTATCCTACCTTATTCACTCACTCTGCACTTTTCCTCATTTTATTCTTTTATCATAACACTTATACTTTCTGATATAATTTACCTATTTAGTGCTTTGTCTGCTCTCTCTTCTGAAAAGTAAGCTCCATGGAAGTATACATTTTTGTTTGTTGAATGTGATATCTTCACTGCCTGGTATATAAAAAGAGATCAATGAATATTTCTTATATGAATACACAGTCTGGTAGAGGAAGTTTTGATTTTTTTTTTCCCCAAAGCTCCATTCTCTGTTAGTCTAATTTCCTTTCTCTTCATAATTGGAGGGATGGTTTCATATGTATAAGTCCAGGTAAAAGTGCCTGGTATATAAAAAGAGATCAATGAATATTTCTTATATGAATACACAGCCTGGTAGAGGAAGTTTTGATTTTTTTTTTCCCCAAAGCTCCATTCTCTGTTCGTCTAATTTCCTTTCTCTTCATAATTGGAGGGATGGTTTCATATGTATAAGTCCAGGTAAAATTCCCTTTATCATCTTAAGTTAGTAGTGATATTATAATCTGAAATAGGTCCTATTCCCTCTGCCTGTTTCTCGGACATTCTATGTCTGGAATATCTAGAAAATTAAAAGCTCAACAACACAGTGTTCTTTCTGTTTTCTCTCATTCTCTAATACTCTTACACCTTTCCCACAACAATAAATAGGTTTGCATATCACAGAATAAAATTTTTCATCTGCCAGCTTCTCTTCTTCCTTTGCTATTGTTTCTTCAAAGTTACGGTCCATGAATAATGTTTGCAAAAAATTTGGAGGGGATGGAGATTAATAATATGTCTGCCTTAAAAAATAGCATCATCACTGCACACAATCATTTTTAGTTTGCAACTGAAGCAGCTTGAGGCTCTATGAAAGATATGTATTTTTAAGCCACGCAACAGACATAATTCGGGAGGTCTCCATAATGTTCACGAATATGAATTTTAACAAATACTCACATGTCATTCTGATGTAAGAGGTTTATTGGTATATAACTATAAAAGGAGGAGATAGAATCAAGTTCCAAAAGAAAAGGAATGGAGTCTTACATTTCAAATGCATTTTTGGTCATTCTTTTCTGCTCCTTGAGGTTGTAGTTAATATAATTCCTCCAAACTTCAAACAATTTATGTCAACTTTACCCTCTGTGGCAGTTGTGTTGTGAATGATAATTTTAATATGTGTACATTATGTATGTGTATGCATATGTGTATGTCTGTGTGCACACCTGTGTCTGTGTGTGCTGGTATTAACAGGTATTTTATAGAAATTTTTTAAAAATGGAAAAATGTCATCTTTGTATGCCAAATATTATTTTTCATATTGAGATATGTTTATTTATGTTTTTGTTTATTTCGTTTTGTTTTGCTTTTCTGCCAAAATATTTTTAATAAAAATGATTATAAGACACTCAAAAATAAATCTAATATACACAAGTATCTAATCTGGTTTTAAACCAAGCTGATATAATTTTCTAGCATGGTTTTTATAATGACGTAAAGGATACTCATTTATTATGTAGGCAGCAGTGTAAAATAAAACCCCCAAAATGCTATTTTGAAGCTCGTTTTTAAGCAACAAAAATCCCCCCAATGAAATCAGGTTAGGTTTAATGATATTGTATTGGAGAATAGAATAAACAATAGTGTTCTGTATTAGGTGGGATGTTGAAAATGACTTGGCTATTTAAATGACATTACAAATTAAAGCTAATTGACACTTAGAAAATGGCACTGCGTACTCATTAAATATAGTCATAGTTTGATTGGTATTTAACCCCAGAATACTGTTTTGTGGGCAATCAGAGGAAAACTTGTAAAGTAATTTTAAAATGGAAGCTAAAGTATAAAGTGCATGTGGTGGGGTGAAGAAGTGCAAAATAATAAGGATGCAGTTGACCAGTTTGGATTGCTACTCAAAGTCCTCATCCTCCCGTCATTTTTCCAGCACATGTTGAAAGAGCAGGCTGCCAAGATCTAATGCAGAGTCATTCTCATCTGCTCATTTTATTTCTATTGCCAATTATCCTTAATTATTGAAAACTTTTTTCAGTGTGTAATGGATGCTGAAATGTTAGTATGCTCATTAAAATGAAGCTCTAGATAGAGCAATAGATTCTGATAAGCATTGGTTTGTTATAGTTCTGAAATTTCAAGTATTCCTTACTCTATTAACTTCAAATTCATACTCCACAAAACATTTACTCAGAATTAATAAGTATTACTTTTTAAAGCCAAAGATGCCTCACAAAATGGCTCAAATGATATAAAATGTAAGAATAATTTGAACTGGCTTGCATGAAGGGCAATCAGACTGAATTTGCCCTTATTTGAAAGCAGTAGACCTTTGAAAGAAAGCAAAATCGTTCACATGTTGCCAGTAAATTCCATGTCAGTATTTCCTTACGCTAAAAGTCTGTCCTGTACGTATTCTAGTAAGCTGTCATCAGCTAATAAAAGCTATGAAAAATGATAAATCCATACACAGAGCTTGAATCCTGAAAGTTAAAGATTTTATTGTAGATGTGAATATATGTTTGCTTCCACTTGTACTCAAAATCCAACTATACATTTTCCAAAATTTCCTTTTCTGTATGGATTTTGGTTAACATTAGCCGCTAGAGACATTCTACTCTTGACCTTCCAGATCTCATGCATCAGTGTTTCTAGTCAGCCACCCAAAGCACCAAGTTTGAGAGGGTGGAAGACAGTTCCATTATAGCCTTGCAGGTTCTGGTTGTCCTCATGGGTTTCAGTTTATTCTTATTCTTTTGCATATTTAGCTTTCCTTCCCAACTGCTAATGCAGCTGATCTATGAGTAGAGTGACTTCAGGCTCAATACCAGATGCAGGAACATCAGCTAGAAGAACACACTCCCCTGTTTCCCACAATTCTTCATTATACAATGTTTGGCTGATTCAAATGCCACCTTCCCTTTCTCTGGAAGCTAATGGAAGATGTGCCATACCAGAATGAGAGAGTAAATGAGAAGAAGGCAAGGAATCCCTGTCTTAGTCTGTTTAAGCTGTTATCATAAATACAATAAACTGGGTGGCTTATAAACAATGGAAGTTTATTTCTTCACTTCCTCATTATTCAATAGTGCCTTATTGTTTCTCATATGGTGAAAGGGACAAGCTAGTTTCCTGAGGCCTATTTTATAAGGACACTAATCCTATTTATGAGAGTTTTGCCCTTAGGACCACCTATTCACTATTACATTGGTTATTAGGTTTCAACACGAGTTTGGGGGGGACACATTCAGACCATAGCAATCCCCAAAACTGGGACCCAATGATACAAAATTTTATGTTGTAGATAAAGTAAAATCCCAGAATAACAGCTCTGTAGAATATCCAGGCAGCAAATAATACAGACTAGAATATAAAAGCAAAAGACTGTAATAGAAATATCTCCAAGTATTAAAAAGTAAGATATAATCTTATGTTGTTGAAAAACATTTAAGGGAGTTTTTATGTATTGGCAGAAAGATTTGAAATCCGTTAGTAATAAGTACATTTAGAAAGTTTAAAAAGTGAAAACAAAAAAATGAAAAAATTAATTCATGTACTTCCTGCATGCAAAATACATATACCCCATTCTAATATCTCAAAATCCTTAACCCATTCCAGCCTTGACTCTAAGTTCAAAATCTTATCTAAATAATCTACTAAAAAGATCCCAAATCTCATATAATAAATCATATAAAACAGGTATGGTAAGGTTTCATGTATGATTAATACTAGAGCAAAATTCTTCTCCTTCTGTGGACCTGTGAAACAGAAAAAAAGTTAGCTACTTTGAGGATGCAATGATGGGACAGACATGGGATAGAGATTACCATGGTGAAAAAGAGAGGATAAAAGGGGTGCTGATTTAAAACTAGGCTCAAACCCAGCAGACAAAATTCCATTAGATTTTTAGGCCTGAGAATAATCCTCTATGGGCAGATGCTCTGTTCTCTGGGTTTGCAGGGGTGACAGCTCTACCGTCTATGCCATCAGGCTGTGGCTAACGCTTCTTCATTCATTGCTCGGGCCTGGGAATAATTCTCCTTCATTTTGTCCCATCTCTGTATATTAGTCCAGGCTGCCAATGCTTCTGCTGATATAAAATTCTCAAAAACCTTGTTAGACTTTTCCGCAGTTAAAGGAAGTTCAAACCATCAGACAAGAGGGTCTTCCACGGATCTTTCCTGAATTACTGCATCTCTATTCTTGGTTTCTGTTGAGAAGCTTAATTGGAAACATTAACAAACGTTTATTCAGCTACACCCTGGGGTCTGTTTCCGGAGTTCGCTATTTGAATAGGCTGAGAATTGTTCAAATCATCAAATGCTGGTTCCTTTTTGCTTTACAATTTCTCCCTTAATTTATCTTTTTCCTCTCACATGTCACTATTAGCAGCAAAGAAAAAAAAAAGAAAAGAAAGACGGCTGAAACTTCTACACTTCCACACTTTGTGTGGGAAATTTCTTAGCTAAATATGCAAGAACATCGCTTACAAGTTCCAACTTCCACTCAACAGAAGTTAATTCAGCTAAGTTATCTGGCATTTCATCACAAGGATTGCCTTTCCTTCACTGTACAATAACATGTTTCCCTTTTTTTTCCTGAGACCACACCAGATATACCTTTAATGTTCATATTTCTAGCAACATTCCATTCATAGGATGATATGAGGTTGCTGTACTGCTCTCCTTTGTTCTTTTTGGGCCTTCAACAGAATTACCTGTAATGTCTGTATTTCTACCAAAAGTCTCTTCAAAGCAATCCAGACTTTTTTCTGTTAAGTGTCTCAAAATTTTTTTGGCTGCTACTCATTATCTAATTCCCAAACCACTTCCATATTCTTAGTTATCTGGTAGAGCAACACCCCACTTTCTGGTATCAAAATTTGTGTTGGTTGTCTAGGGCTGTCATAACAAAATACCACAAACTGGATGGCTTAAACAACAGAAATTTATTGTCTCACAGTTCTGAAAGCTAGAAGTCCAAAATCGAGGTATCAGCAGGGCCATGCTCCCTCTGGAAACTGTAGGGGAGAATCTTTCCTTGCTACTTCCTGTCTTCTGATGGGAGCCATCAGTCCTTAACATTCTTCGGCTTACAGCAGCATGGCTTCAGCAATTGTCTTTTCAGTGCCATTTTCTCTATTTGTTGCTTTGCCCAAATGCCCCTCTTCTTATAAGGACACCAATCATTTTGGATTAAGGCCCACTTTAATGAACATATCTTAACTTGATTATATCTGCAAAAACTCTTTTTCAAACTGAGGTCAAATTTTCAGGTACTGGAGGTTAGGAGTTCAGTATATCTTTATATTGTGGACATGATTCAACCCCAAATAGTGTTATAGTAAAAAAATAATTTCAACTTAAGGTACACCTGAATTCTAGTACTTCTCTCTAACGACTTTTGTGTTTGCCCTGGTTTAAATTTCATTCTATATGAAATGCATTTGTAGAGTATGTGCTCTCTGAAGACCTGCTATTTTATCTTTTTATATGCCTCTACAAGAATGTCTTAAAACTAAAGATCTTTCTACAAAACCACACAATAACAATTCTAGTGAAAATTAAGTCAACTGATATTCCAGGTCTATGACATGTTCTCATTTAATCATGTGCATTTTCCCAACAT
>NW_007733046.1:52659-53857 GCF_000696425.1 Galeopterus variegatus | reverse complement strand
TATTAGTATTAGATATATTAGTATAAAAATGTGTTTTTAAAGTCAAAGTCACAGAATAAATTGATTTATTTGGTTACTGTTTGATTTCACAAGACCTTTAAAGGGGTTATATTGAAAGTTACCGATGACTATATAATTTATCTCATTCACAGAAGCACTAATTCCCCCAAAAATATAAAATGTAGTTCTGTTGGTTAGAACAAGGAAAGTTTAAATTAATTTCCCTCTCTTAAACAATACCAGTTTTAAAAATTTTCAGAATTGAATTTATAAATTCTCCTTCAATACATGAAACTCACTGTCAGAGATGGACAGGTATTATGTCTTCATTTTTTCTCTTTTTATCTTGTCCCTTCTCTTCTTCTCAAGCAATTTACTTTCAGCCCCTCCAAGTGTTTTCAGGTACTTGCTGCTCAGCCATGTATCCTGCTGAGCTAAAACTTTATCCCAAGTTTATTTATCTCTGCCTGCATTCTTTGTACCCATGAAGATCAAATCTCACCGTGTGTCATCTTTCAAGCTTTTTATGATCCTGAAATTTTCCAATTGATGCTTATGCCTCTCCAAAAAGATAGAATTTTCAGTAACAGTCTTCTCTCCACCTTCAGACCTGGGTTTATTTTCCTCATTGTGAGGAAACATACAAATGCCTGATGAATTTAATCATTAAAAAAACTTTGTTTTAGTAACTCCTATTTGTTAGGCAGTGTCTTATGAAATGGAAATATCAAAAAGTAACTTTTGGACATGGCTTATAAAAGATAACAAATGCATAAAAATGAATACCTCTATATATCTATGATTTTGCTTTTTTCCTGATTAGTTTTCTTAAATATTTCCTATACTAGAAAGTAATCAAACCGTGCCCCTTTTAAATGCTCTTCTAATTCAGACTGATATCTTACCTTTTTCCCCCTCCTGAAATTAGTTAAAGTTGTTCTGGTTTTAGAGTATTTACAAATAAGACTATAATATGAGAAATTTCCACTGAAGCACTTGATGAAAATGTGAAATCAAATAAAGAAATGTTCGTGCCTTTGGAATTTTTATTTTATATCAAACTTGAAAATATAAAATCCATCTTGCTCAAATTTACATAGCACATAGTAAAAAAGTTATTTAATGAGATTGATGTCCCAAGAGAGATTGTTAAGGCAATTTTAGCTTAAATTCGAAAAGATTAAAAAAAAAAAAAAAA
>NW_007733046.1:51220-52624 GCF_000696425.1 Galeopterus variegatus | reverse complement strand
GCTCCCAAGCAGCGCACTGTAGCAGTGCGCCACCGGGCCGGCCCCTCTCATGATATTTAAATATCACATTTTTACATTCAAAAAGTTCTGATAGTATGGAATAAAATGTCCACAATTTTAATTTTTTTAAAGGAACTACTCTATTAATTCTTATGACGTAACTAATAAAATTTCAACATTTTTCAACTTCAAAATTCCAAAGTGGTTAAAGTGTATTAAGTTTAGTCTCCATATAAATTCTTTCTTATTTCAGTTTGTTTTGTTATGACATAATGAGATTGTGTCACAAAATTGTCCCTGCTAATCAAGAAAACCTGAAAGTGTAAATATCTGAATGGCAGAGAACTGATAGTTTTAGATAAAATCATTAGCATAAGTGGTTTGTGCAACTGGTGGACCAACCCCCAATTTCCCCTGGCTGTTTTCTTGCACCCATCAGAGTGTGCCCGGAGAAAAACTGCTTGACCAGGCAGTGTGGGCGGGAGTGCCGCCGCGCTCCCAAGCGGCGCGCTGTAGCAGTGCGCCACCGGGCCGGCCTGTGGAAAAACTTTTTAATAGAAACTTTGAAGAACTTTTCTCTGTGGGATATGATTTTAAAGAATGGTAGGGTAAATGGATAATGAAGTATCAATTATAGTGTTGCAACAGGTATGGCAATTAAGTCTGGGCCAAGTTATGAAGGGCTTTGAATATTCAGGTGAATCATCCGGAGTTGGTCTACTTTCTGAAGGGCAGAAGTTACCTTTGTCTCCACCTGTTCATTTGATCTTGTTCTTAATTTACATAAAACAAATTAAAAAGAAATAAAAACTGGTCACTAAAATCTATGGAAATAATTAATAGGTTTGTTAAAATCAACGGAAAGGATGATGACATGATTGATTGATGTTCAAATGTAAACAATAGATAAACTAAAGAAATATTAGATGTTGTAGACCAGGATTCAGCAAACTTTTTTTGTAAATGGTCAAATAGTACATATTTCAGGCTTTGTGGGCCATATGGTTTCTGATACTACTGTTCAATTCTGTCTTTCTAGTGTGAATATAGCCAAATATACTATGACTTAGAGAAAATTATATTAAGTGAAACAAGTCAGGCACAGAAAGAGAAATACTACATGTTCTCACTTATTTGTGGGAGCTAAAAATAAATAAATAAATAAATAAATAAACAAAGGGTGGGGAGAAGAAGACACAACAATCACAACAATTCCTTGAACTGGTTAAGATAAGTGAATAGATATGTTGTAGTGGGTGGAGGGGCGACACGGAAGGGGGGAAAGAGGAACAGGTAAAGGGACATGAAAATCAACTACACTGTATATTGAGAAGTTAAAATTTAAAAAAATAATACTTGATTTAAGAAAAACAAGGAAAAAAACAGGTAGCTGGCAGGATTTGG
>NW_007733046.1:49069-50540 GCF_000696425.1 Galeopterus variegatus | reverse complement strand
AAAAAAATAATACTTGATTTAAGAAAAACAAGGAAAAAAACAGGTAGCTGGCAGGATTTGGCCTGTAGACTATAGTTTGCAGACCCTTTTTGTTGTAGGCAGTAAGATTGTGCATTAAAAGCTACCATAGAAAATTAGTTACTTGAGAAAGATTTAGTACTTTTTACACATTTTAATTGAAGTTCTTAAAGCTCCAAAATATTTACAATAAATATGACTAAACATTGACCCATAAAAGCTGATTACATTTGAAGAATAGACACCCAGTCTAGAAATGGGAGTTTACTTAGAAAAGACTTAGTCTTTCTATTAATTGGATAAGAAGATGCTGGTGGAGCAGTATGCTGTTTTCCATGCCAATGTTTTAAGATGGTTTTCTAGTTAAATGGAGTGAGTATCCCATAATTGAGCACATATCTAGTCAAAACACACATTTCTTTAGATTAATGAATATTCTATAGATGTAAGAATGTGAAAAAAATATGAAATTAAAATTTTAAATCTTTAATCAGATATAGCTACATTCAATAATATGTTTTACACACAAGTTTAAAACTATACTCAGAAGAATGTGATGTGAATCAGTGATCTATTACTACAATTATGGTCAGTAAATCATCCCAAAGTTCAGTGCCTTAAATCAATAAGTATTTATTTAGTTCACAAGTCTGTAGGTTGACAATTTAGCCTGGGCTCATCTAGACTCATTCATACGTCTGAAGATCAGCTACAGATTGGCTTCATGTGAGAATCACAGGGTAGATTTGTCTCCTCTGTTTGCCTCATTATTCAACAGGCTGTCACTGGAATGCTCTCAATGTTAAACGCAGAAGAGCAAGAGAGCAGGAGGAAAGAAAAAGTTGCATAATAAATGACATGGATACAGAGAAAAGTAAAGAATTAAGGCCATTAATGTACTCACTTTATTCATTAGTGTATGGCCATAGGTATATGTATATTTTGCAATTTATACGAGCACTACTGTCGAAGTACACTGAGTAGCTTTAACTTTTGGGAGTCAATCTCTGAACTAATACTAAAATAATAATTTTCTGACCTGAATAGAAGAGTAAATCCAACGTAATGTCATCTTTCTTTCGAAGGGTTAAGTAAATGTGGACTCTAAAAATAAAGAAAATATGTTTTAAGGTAAAATACTTTATTTGACATTTTAAAACAAAGTTGAATTTTTAATTTATAATAAGGGCATTTTGCAGTTTCAGTGCTCTCAATCTTTTTTCTAGTACTACTAATTTAACCACTAAAATACTTCCTATTAAAAGATTGGCACAGATAAGTTAATTGGTAACCCTTTGGTCAAAAACAAAGATGCCAATGATGTTTTAATAATTCTATTAATTATTAAATTATGTAGAAAAAAATCTATGGTTCCTTGTAATTATTCTCTTTTGAAGTGAGAATGAGTTTATATATATATATATTATATATATATATTATATATATTTATATA
>NW_007733046.1:45758-48638 GCF_000696425.1 Galeopterus variegatus | reverse complement strand
ACGGAAAAAAAAAAAAAAAAAAAAAAAAAAAAAAAAAAAAAAAAAAAAAAAAAACAAAGATGCTAATGATGTTTTAATAATTCTATTAATTATTAAATTATGTAGAAAAAAAAATCTATGGTTCCTTGTAATTATTCTCTTTTGAAGTGAGAATGGGTTTATATATATTTTAAAATATATATATATTTTATTCTATTCATCATCATCTTGGTCTATATTAGTGTTAAATAAAGTCAGGTAAGAACCTGGTGGTATGTAT
This sequence comes from Galeopterus variegatus, assembly GCF_000696425.1. NCBI lineage: Eukaryota > Metazoa > Chordata > Mammalia > Dermoptera > Cynocephalidae > Galeopterus > Galeopterus variegatus. Next base: position 48,379 of record NW_007733046.1, on the reverse strand, counting down.
GAATGCTGTGACAAAAATCAAAACACAGTCTGTAGTGTGTATTCACATTTATATTTGATCCTCTATGCTGCCAGAACAATCTGTTGTTGTCTGTACAGTTAGCACATATGATTAAAGTACACATGGAGTAAATTTTCCTGATGCCACATAGGGTTTTGACCTTGCTTCTATCATTAATGTCATTGGAAGTTGAATTGGTGAAATCTTTTGTTACTCTCTGACATCTTGTCTTACATGAATTACACAAAAGAAATAACACAGTTACTATTTTCTTTCTTCAGTTAGTTTGTATGTGGATTATACTTGAGTCTTGAAGATGACAGATCCTATTCTTACAGGTAACAGCATTCCAATTTAACTCACTATACACAAATACTCACATATAGACTCTGCTGATTCAAAATTATATGCCTTCAAAAATAAACACTCTTTTATGTAAATGTCTAATTTATGGATGTTCATTCAAGAATCCCTTACAATTTCCCATTCTTCCACTAGAATCAGAAGCACTTAACATTTGAATTCAAATTATTCTCTTTGTGTACTTTGTTTTTAAAATGTCTGTGTAGATCGAATTTTAAATGAGTAATAGAATATTTTAAAATGAAACTGCTTTTCTCATTTTAATGTTAATAGCACTTGGGCATATTGCATTCTTTTCAGAGTCTAAATTACATCCTGAGAGTACATGAATTATTTTGGTTTAGTAGAGTACCAGTTATTTCATTAACTTTATGCTTTATTACATTATTTAAAATCTGACAGAGCTGTACTCAAATTTCTACCTACATGACCTTAACACATTTGAAAGTTCAGTTTACTCATTGGTAAAATGGTAACCTCACTGGTTATTTGTGAGGATTAAAGGAAATAATATACGTAAAGCACTTTATCTCTGTCACAGAGCTAGCACTCAATGCATACTGATTAATATTAATAATATTGGTAATTATAATTTACTGTTATCATATGTTAATTCTAAAATTATTGTAGCTCCAGCTCCCCTGAAATGTGAAGTGCCTTGGAGATACTGAGAAGAGGACCAGAGAGAGAACTATCAAAGAGATATCTTCCTGATTTAGACTACAACTTGCTCCCTGTGACCTAAACCACATGAGTAATCAAATAAGTTTAGAGAATTTGCAGAAACTAATGCTAAGTATCAACATAATATTTTAGGGGAATTTAAGATTTGAAAATGTTTTGTAAGTGGTTTAGATAATTTCCATATGCAAAGAAAAGTAAGAAAATTGTTACATTTCAGAACACACCGTAGGTTATTATAAACAAGGCAAGCACAATCGGTAAAATCTAAAGTGTCTGGTTTAAATCCACTCCTCAACAGGGCTTGCAAGACACTCTAATCTATTTCTTAAACATCACTATAATGTCATCTTTGGCTGCATTTCCATTCACTGTGCTAGCAAACTCAGTTGCTGTACTGTTTGTACACATTCATTTATCTTTTTAAATGGTTACTTTCTATTCTTCGACATGGCAAATGCAAGGCCATCCTTGAAGATTCAGCTCAAATCTCATCTCTGTTTGAGGATTTTTCTGACCGTACCCAAGAAATAGTAAGCACTACTTCCTTATATTTCCCATGTGCCCTAAATAAAAGACTACCAAATCATCTGTCAAATTTTATCACACATATTCATTGATACATCTATCTCCAACTTGAATTCAGGTACTCTAACATAAAGGTTTTCATTATAATTTCTATGTTAATTTTTGAAGTGAAAAACATTTTTTATTAATGAATGATGATTTCTCACCTTGTGTCTCTGATTCTTTGACTAAGCATTAGTTCAGCTGAAATCATTATAAGTTGTAATACTTTAAGAGGTATAAGGATCACAGTTACATCACCATAACCAAACCAAGTTGTTCAGGTTCAGCGTACTCAATGATGAATAGGTTAATGGTGATAAATGCAGTGTATTAAAAAGAAAATAGCAGTTTTTATTGTCACATGGCAGTACTGTTTTAAGGAATTGAGATAAGGGGCAAGTTATGTTTAATAATATGGGTTTAATTGAATTGGGCATTGGAACATTTATTTTTCTCAATGGAATCAGGGGAGGTAAGATCCTTGGACTGTCTTTTGGGCCTGCTGCTGGCATTTGGCTCATTTTAACTAACATCTATTTAGCACTCACTCTATGCCAAGTAATTGTGCTGTGATCACAGGCTTTCTTCCCTGTTGATAGAATTCCCAAGAGCTATGAGAATATCCCCTAGAGAAAAGGAAGTTATAGCAATTAATCTATCATCTCCAAACTTTCTTTTTTTTTAAATCAGCTTTATTGACATATACTGACATACAATGGATTCCCTATATTTAGTGTGTACAAGTTGGTAAGTTTTGAAAGTTGTAACATCCATAAAACCATCACCACAATAAAGATAATGAGCATTTCCATTACTCCAAAAGTTTTGATATACGCTTTTGTAATCCCAACCTCCTGCTCCTTTGCCGCTCACTTCTTCCCGTCTTTAGGCATTTTAGTTTAACTATTGTTTTTTGTCACTATAGATTAATGTGCATTGTCTAGAGTTTCATATGAATGTAATCATACTTTATGAATTTAGTCTGACCTCTTTCACTCAGCATACTT
>NW_007733046.1:42639-45130 GCF_000696425.1 Galeopterus variegatus | reverse complement strand
AAGTTGGTAAGTTTTGAAAGTTGTAACATCCATAAAACCATCACCACAATAAAGATAATGAACATTTCCATTACTCCAAAAGTTTTGATATACGCTTTTGTAATCCCAACCTCCTGCTCCTTTGGCGCTCACTTCTTCCCGTCTTTAGGCATTTTAGTTTAACTATTGTTTTTTGTCACTATAGATTAATGTGCATTGTCTAGAATTTCATATGAATGTAATCATACTTTATGAATTTAGTCTGACCTCTTTCACTCAGCATACTTATTATATAAGATTACCCATGTTTTTGTGTAATTCAGCTGATGTCTTATATTTTACTGATAAATATGTAATTACATGTTTTGTTCAAATAACCAAATTTATTTTAAAGAGATTTAAATAATAAAAAGTTATATATTTAAAAATGTAGTACCTTTTCTGGGAGTCCTTGTTCCACCATGTGCCATTTTTATTCTGTCTAAAGATTAATTTCCTTTGATGTTTCTTGTACTATGGGGCTTCTTTCAATGTATATCTGCGGAAAAAAAAGTCTTTATTTTGTCCCTATATTTCAAATGTATTTTGCTGGGGATAGAATCATATTTTATATCTTCTGTCCTGTCAGAACTTCAAAATGTTGTTCCATTGCCTTCTTGGTTTCCTTGTTTCTGAGAAGAAATATGCTACCGTAATCTTCAAGTCTCTTATTTCAAGGTAGCATATCTTCCCCACCCATTCTTGCTGCTTTTAAGATCTTATTTCTTAATCATTTGTTTGTGGCAATTGGATTATAAGATGCATTGTTGTGTTTTTCTTCATTCTGTAGTTTTATCATACTTCTTGAATTTGTGGGTTATTATTTCTATCAAATTCAAGTTTTTCAGACATTATTCTTGAAGTATGTTTTTTGCTCTTTTCCTTAAATATTCCAATTGCATATAGATTAAATTTTTGGAAGTTGCCACAGCTCATTGATGCTTTTTATTATTTGTTGATTCTCTTTTCTCTGAGTGTTTCGTATTTGTTATCTTCAAATTTATTGTTTCTGTAATAAAATGTTGGCAATAATCTCATTCAATATATATATATATATATATATATTTTTTTTTTTTTTTCATTTTCCAAATTGTAGTTTTCATCTCTAGAAGTTTGATTGCGGTGATTTTTAATAGCTCCCATTTCTCTGCTTAACATATTGAACACCTGGAATACAGTTGGAAGAACTGTTTTGGTGCCCTTTCTGCTAATTTTATAATGGTTATTTTTTGGTTGGCTTTAGTTTTTTATTTTCTACTTCTTCTCATGCCTTTTAATCTTTGATTAGGTACCAGACATTGTGAATTTTACATAGTTGGGTACTGAATATTTTCATACTCATAAATGTTCGTGAGCTTTATTCTGGGATGCAGCTAAGTTACTTAAAAACAGTTTGATCCTTTTGACTCTTGCTGTTAAGATTCGTTATCAGCATTTACTCCAGCATTTACTCCAGAGTGAATTATTTCCCACTATTGAGACAATACCCTTCTGAGTACTTTACTCAGTATCCTGTGAATTACATTGCTTTCCAGAACGACAATAGGCTTGGAACACTTGAAACTATCTCAGATGGTTTTTTCCTGGCCTCGGGTAGTTTCCTCATGTGCATGTGTATTTATCAGTACTCAAATGAATATTTAAGGAGTTGCTTCTCAGATTTAGAGTTTTCTGTGCAGCTCTGTATTTCTGTTTTTTTACCCTGCAAACTCTAGCTAGCTTTGTTGCCCCAGATTTTCAGCTCTGCTTTATCAACCCAGGATTCCACTGCATTTGACACTAGTTTCCTCTAACAATGCTGCAGCCTAGAAACACTCTTAAGACAGTAAACTGGCTAAATTACAGGGCTCATTTAATTTGTTTCCCATCTCTCAGGAAGGATTGTTTCTCATTGAATGATGCCCATTTTCTTGAAAACCATTGGATCAAATATTGTTTAATGGGAACAATTGAAAACTTGTTCTTATCAGTTCTGTTGTTAAGTAATGACTCAAATATAATTGGCTTCACTCAAACCTAGGCTTTACTTCTGATTTTTTGCTTTAGCACTTACTTTGAGCATGAGTGACCAACTTTCTTTTTTTGGCTTAACAATTAGAGCACTCTTAAATTTTACTTAAAATAATCTCACCATCTCTTTCCATGCCAGTTTAACTCAGATGTCTTGCCCTGCTCGAGTACCCAGCTTGTACAGCACCCTGATCATCTTCCTTGATTTCCCTGAGGGGTGTTTGCACATATCTATTTCACTACAGTCATTTTACAAATAAAGGGGACAGGAAAAAAAAAAAATCAGAAGCAATGGCTAGTTCCACCCGCTCTACAAAGACACTTTAGGCTTAATGGGTAGTTATTTCTATTCATTTATTTTGTTTTGTTGTTGTTGTTGTTGTTGCTTATTTAAAATTGTATTATGCTCAGTTTCCATTCAATATGATACAGCTAATATTACTGAGGACTTTTTTTTTTTTTT
>NW_007733046.1:39727-41794 GCF_000696425.1 Galeopterus variegatus | reverse complement strand
TATGCTCAGTTTCCATTCAATATGATACAGCTAATATTACTGAGGACTTTTTTTTTTTTTTAAATATAACCAGTAAGGGGATCTTAACCCTTGACTTGGTGTTGTCAGCACCACGCTCTCCCAAGTGAGCTAACTGGCCATCCCTATATAGGGATCTGAACCTGTGGCCTTGGTGTTATCAGCACCACACTCTCCCAAGTGAGCCATGGGCCAGCCCTTACTGAAAACTTATGATTCTTTTCAAATGTTAAGTCCATAATATGTAAAGTTCAAAAATGTGTTGTGATATATCAAACATATTAAAGAGAGAAAATTCAAACATTCAAAAACAGAAACAATTTTTCTCTACAATTGCTCATCTCTCAGATCTTTTTTATTTCTCACAAGTAGAATTTGAGATAAGAACAAGATGATATTATCTTAACTTCCGAGTCAGGATGTTGGGGCCCCTAAAAATTTTTAGGCTGAGTATTATGGTTTCTCTTTGGACAAGAATTATCCCTTAAAAATACAGATTGAATGTCTACCAAATTCAAGGCACTGTATTAGAATTTAGAAAATGTAGGTAATGTAATAGAATTTGCACAGTACATAAATCATTCTGAATTTTAACCCGTATTGATTTGGCTTCAAATTGTGTGTCTTTTCGACTAGGCTGAATTTAGAGAAATTTTTCTGTAAAAGACCACATCATAAAAACTTTAGTCTTTCTGAGCAATGGAGTCTCTCATGACTATTTACTTCTGCCATTGAAACGTGAAAGTACCCAGAGATAATATGTAAACAAATGAATGTAGTCGTTTTCCAATAAAACTTAATTAAAAACAAAAATGAATACACATGGAGAGCTGTATTTGGCCGAGCTATTGATTGCTGAGTCTTATACTTGAATAAACTGCAAAATGGTCATTTTAGAATTGAAATAAAGGGACAAGGTAACTTACATAAATGTTTGGGACCAACACTGCTAAGAATACTCTGAATAATTCAAAGGGGTTTGTTTTACAGTGGTTTATAAAGTAAGAATCTGACTAATTAAAACTTTTATTTTAAATCGAGTTATATTTTTCCTCTGGAATTTATTTCTAAAACATTTCTTTCAATATTATCATTTTGCATTGCCTAAAGAAGACATGAGTAAGTATATGTATATAGACAAGAATCCAATTCACAGATGACAACAAAGAATTATTATAAAATTCCAAGGAAAGCTTTGGGAACTAATGAAGTAAAATTTTGCTATGTTTGAGAACTCTATTTAAGATCCGTTCCACTCATTACTACTTATAAAATTTCCTCATTACTGTATTTTGATACTATCCTGACTTTTTCATTTCAGTGTGTGTTTCAAAGTTTCAAAAATGATTTGAGAAAAATGTTCAGCTCATAGACAGTTTTCATTTTCCTAAATTATTTCTAAATGAAAGGCTACCTGCTATAGTTTGTTATATATCTCTTCAACCATACTGGATTTGGAAAATTAAAGTGTTTTATTAACATAAATCTCTGCGTTCACTCTTCCTCGACATTGTTGTGCTGTTAATCTTCTCAACATTCTTTTTTTTTTTTTATCCCTCTCTCTCTAAGGCTTGATGAAGCATTAATCACGATGCCAGGGCACTGACATAGTTCTACAAACTATTTAGTTCTAATTGAAATTCACAAATTTAATTGACAGATCAAATGTATGTTAAAAAGTAAATAAGTTGAAATAATGAAAATGTTGGAAATCATACAGAAGTTCATAAAATATTGCTTGGTCATTGAAATTTAGGTATGATGATCTTAATCCTTAAAGTAGACCTATTAATAAGAAATAAAAAAGAATAATTAACATACTTCAAATATGAACAAAACATGAACTGATTAACAACTTCTGATGTGTAGACTTGGAAGAACATGAATTGAGCAATGAATATACTTATGATATTAGGTGTATTTATTATAAATATGTATTTAGTAAATGGATGCTTTTATGAAATTATGAACAGCAATCCTATTTAGAAATAAACATAGAAATATCAGAGAAGTTCCTCAGCTAGAAGGTAAGCCTATGTAAGGTGTTGT
>NW_007733046.1:37555-38478 GCF_000696425.1 Galeopterus variegatus | reverse complement strand
TGAGAGCACAGTTATGTCTTTGAGGTACTGATTTCTTCTCTCTTGGTTTTATACCAGGAAGATTGCTGGATCATATGGTAGGTCTATTTTTTTTTTAATTTTTGGGGAGAACCTTCAAAAAAGGCTGTACCAATTTATATTTCTACTTACAGTGTATAAGGGTCCCTTTCCTCCAGATCCTCACTAACACTTGTTATCTATTTTTTATAGTAGTCATCCTAGCAGATTAAGATGACATTTCATTGTGGTTTTGATTTACGTATCACTAATGTTTCGTTATTTTGGGCATTTTTGTATACCTGTTGGCCACTTGTATGTCTTCTTTTGAGAAATATCTATTACTGTCTCTGTCCATTTTTTAATCAGGTTCTATTTTTGCTATTAGATTTTGTGAGATCCATACATATTTTGAATATTAACCCTTATCAGATATACAGTTTGAAAATATTTATTCCCAATCTATCTGTTTTCTTTTCATTTTGTCAATTGTTTCCTTTGCTGTGCAGAAGCTTTTTGGTTTGATGTAGTTCACTTCTTTATTTTTGCTCATGTTGACTATGCTTTTGGTGTCATATCCAAAGAAAATCATTGCCAAGGCCAGTGCCAAGGAGTTTATTCCCTGTGTTTTCTTCCAGGAGTTTTACTGTTTTAGGTCTTATGTTTAGGTATTTTATCTTTTTTTAGTTCACTTTTTGAGATGGTATAAGATAAGGGACCAATTTTATTTATTTGCCAATGGATCTCCCATTTTCTCTACATCAGTCATTGAAGAAATAATCCTTTCCCTATTATGTATTCTTGGTGCCTTTGCTGAAAATTAGTTAACTATATATGCTTGAGATTATTTCTGGGATCTCTATTCTGTTGCATTGGTCTATGTGTCTGTTTTTATGCCAATGTATGTTTTTGTGTTTTGATTATTA
>NW_007733046.1:35392-36688 GCF_000696425.1 Galeopterus variegatus | reverse complement strand
CAATAGGATATGTTATAATTATGTGAGAGGGATTTATTAGGGGAATTAGCTCACATGACTATGAAGAAAAGACCCACGATAAGCCGTCCATAAACTGGATGCCAGTAGCGTGGCTCAGTCCAAGTCCCAAAGACTTAAAACCAGGGAAGCTGATGGTGTCCCTGGTGTAAGTTCTGGAACCCCAAAACTGAAGAGTCTCAAGCTCTGATGTTCACGGACAGGAGAGAAGAGTGTGTCCCAGCTCCAGCAGATTCAGAGAGAGCTTCACCTCTTTCCTCCGACTTTTGTTCTCTCCGAATCTCCAGCGTATTGGATGGTTCCCAGCCACACTGAGGGTGGGTCTTTCCCACCTAGTCCACTCAGAATATCATACGAATCTCTGCTGGAAATACCCTCATGGACACACCTAAAAAGATAGCCTTACCAGGTTTCTCAGCATTCCTTCATCTAACCGAGTTGACACCTAGAATTAACCTTCACAAGTACCATTTACAATAATATCAAAAATAATAAAATACTTAGGAATAAATTTAAACAACAAGGTGAGAGATCTGTACACTGAAAAATATAAAACACTGATGTAAGAAATTGAAGATGACAGATATATAGAAAGATATCCATATTCATAAACTTGAAAGAATTAAAATTCTTAAAATGTCTTTCTTTTACTTTTAATGACCCTTTGATTACATTTGGTTTGCCTAAAAAAATCAGAAAATCTCTATTTTAAGGTCAGGTGATTTGTTACCTTATTTACATATGCAATTTTAATTCCCATTTGCCATGTAACATAGCCTGTTCACAGGTTCCAGGGATTAGGATGTGGACATCTTTGGGGAGACCAATATTCTGACTACCACAGTTGAGGAGGGTGTAGTCAGGATAAGGAGTAGATGACAGAAACTATGGTATCCTCAGATTAAATGAAGAATTTATTCAGTGTACACTAAACTGCAACAGTTGAGAAGAGAAATTAATTGCAATTTTAATCTCATTATAATTCAAGTAGGTATATTTCTAGTAAGAGGGTTAGATGTAATATATATGCAATGTATATATACTTACTGTAGAATACATACTATATGATATATGATACTTATATATATACATATGTATATGTATATATATATATATTACTTCAAAATAATTTAAACCATTAGGAATTAACTCAGAGTTACATCAAACCATGATATTTGAGAAGAGAAACAAATAGCTTTATTGAATTCATTATAATTGAATTATAAGTATTTCTGGCAAGACAGATGTAATAATTATGCAATAATACAATATATGCAT
>NW_007733046.1:32214-34599 GCF_000696425.1 Galeopterus variegatus | reverse complement strand
ATATTATTCCATTTAAATATCTCAAATAATAGATTATTATAATATTAAATATTGTTTTTGACATACGTTTTCTGCTTAAGAAAAAATTACTAATAAAAAAGAAAAGTATCAGCAAGGTACTCTCCATGCTTAGAGGACAAGAGTTAACATAAAAAGAACATCTGAGTTTTTGAGTGGTGAAACAGCTGCAAAGAACTCCATGGATGTTTTGCTTTTAGGCTTACAAATCATGCCTATTTCTAAAGACATTTCTCAATTTTTGTTATTACAAAGATCTTCTCATTTAGATATATCAATCAACTTATCAAACTGAGTAACAAATGACAGAATTATGTTCACTGTTAGAAATATTGACCAATTGACTTTACAGCTTTCATACATTTTTAGTGTTGTACTTATTTTTAGTAGGCAAATACAATTATCACATAATTAATTTATATTGCACAACTTCATATTAACACAGAATTATATGAATGATGGCTAAAGAATAGTTAAGAATAGTATAAACATAATTTCTTCCTGAAATGAATATAATATTTACACAGGCCATGTGCATGTAACATCTGTCAAATCAAATAAAATTATAACAGTAATTTGAGCATTTTTTTTTTCAATATTGGCAATTCCACTTATCAGGTATGTGACACTGAAGAAGTATTTTTAAACTTTAATGGAATTTCTCAAAACAGAGGAACAGTGATTCTAATGCTTGAGAGACAGAAATCTGTTTCTAGCTCTTAAAAGACACTTTTTTCCTTGGATTTTGTTCAATCATATTTCAAAAGCTTAATACAACACTTCAGCCAGGAAATCATGTGATATTAGTAATATAAGCCGTCTAATGTTAAGCCATTCAAAATTATTACAATAGAAGTTTGACAGTTTCACATATTCAGAATTGTCCCTGAGGTGTATGCTTTAAAATTGACAATTCTGCAGAAAGAAAATGTGTAAAATTCAGACCCTTGGATAATGGTTGTGGAAAGAAGTCAGGGTGTGAGCCCTGCCATGGAAGAGTGGCAAGGACAGCACTAACATGACATCGGATCCCTTCTTTACCTGTCATCATAATTTTCGTGAGGAGAAGTTTCCTGATCTTAGTAAACAAGAGAGCACGTTCTCTTTATTACATGAAGAAGGAGTACGTATTTGGGGCTTCTAGCCACCGGTGTTCTGTTCCCCTCGTGGGAAGAATGAAGTTGATAAATGGAAAAATAAAAGGCCTGACATTCTTCAGGGTGGATTCCTGTGAGTGGAAATGAACTATGAAGTTACTGCCATTTGCTTACTAAAAGTAAGTACAGGACTGTGGATACCTTGGCTGGGGTTGGCTTGCCCACATGCAGGACTTCAAGGGCCTGACTTAATCCTTAGCACCTGCAGGTGCTCCGAGGGCAGCAATATGAGATACACTGGGGAGAGGCTTGTACCAATCTGCTCTGAGCCATTTTGTCACCTAGGTTTAGACAGTTGCAGCAAAGAAGAGTTACAAGAGGAAGAAGCCCGACTGTCATCATTGGGTGGTAAACAGAGAGCACAACATGAGTATTAACGTGTGCATCCATGGAGTGGGCTCCTGGGACCCTCAAGGAAATCTGGAAATTTGCCATGAAGGAGATAGAAACACCAAATGTGCACACTGACACCACATTCAACAAGGTTGTCTTGGCCAAAGGAATAGGAATGTCCCATACCTTACCCATGTACAGTTGTCAAGAAACTGTAATAAGGATGAAGCTTCACCAAACAAGCTTTATATGCTGGTTACCTATGTACCAGTTGCTATGAGAAAGAAGAGAGAGAGAGAGAGAGAGAGAGAGAGAGAGAGAGAGAGAGAGAAGAAACTCATTCCAGGTCTAGGTGGTTGGTTGGTCGACATATATGACATCTAACTTCACTCACTTCCAAAACTCTGTTAAAGCTACAGTAGACAGATATGTATTTAAAATGCACAAATCCATTAGGACAAAGAGTCCAAACAAGGGAAAAAAGCAATATAAATTTGGAAGGTGGAATGCAGATGGAAAGTAACTTACTTCAAACACTCAAGAAAACCAAAAGAAGAAGTGGTGTATCCAGGAATCAATACAATTTTCCCTATAATATGTACAAAAGATTAACAAACTAGTATCACCAGGAAACAAAGATTATTTGATGAGTAATTAAATCTCCACACTAATACACATAGCAAGGCAAATAGCCCTCTGAAGAGCTGGGAGAACTCAGGCTGCCAGACCTGTACCCTACAGCCAAGAGACTGGGAAGATACTTGCTGTATGGTCTGATTAGTTTAGGGAGAAATTCCAGACCCAAAAGATTCTTCCAAAATAGTGTATCTAGAACACTGTAAAGTATACATTTGGCAAGTACCACCAACATACTGAG
>NW_007733046.1:29872-31666 GCF_000696425.1 Galeopterus variegatus | reverse complement strand
TAGCTCTAGAAGATACAAACCTAATAGCAGAAAGGATGAAGTATACAGAAGATTTGGAAAATAAAGATCTTACTGAAAGGAAAGCAAAAAAGACAAAAGAAAAAAAACAAGAAAGTAAATATAAAGAATATTACAGGCTTAGTCTAAGATGTGCAAAGTACAAATAAGAGACTCAAACTAATAGTGGAAATAGAGGAGAGGCAATCAATAATGGCACATAATTAAAGAAATAAGAATTGAATGTGCCTATCACATGTTCAGAAAAATGGGCAAAAATAATCCCAGAACAAAGCACTTTAGTAAGAAATTTCAGAGCACCAGGCTACAGCAAATATTTTACAAGCATCTGGAAAGAGAAAGAAAAAAAAAGTCATACCCATAGGGTCGGTAATTGACATGACCTCAGTTTCCAAATAGCCCTGGCAATAAGAATGCAACCAAGTAAAGAATTCAAAAATGTTGTTTCAAAATAATTTGAAGAACCAACTTATTTAGCCAACAAACAGTCATGAATGAAATATGTGCTTAGGGAAGATATTTTCTCAGAGGCCAATTGGAGGATGTCTTCCATTGCAGTTTCGAAGTAAACCAAGTGGAGCTCATAAGATATCAAGAATACAGATAATCCAACACAAGAGAGAGGTAGACGAAGTCTTTGAAGTATTGGTCTGTATGTCTATAAGGTCAAAATCAGCACACAGGAGTTAAACTCAGCACCCAATTTTCAATTCAGATCTCATTCTTATTACTGTTATTATTTTATTGTTTTAAATCATTCCATTTTGTTCTTTAAATATTATATTTATTTTTATTTAAATTAGATAAAAATCTCAATGTTGATAATAAGTCCTTCAAACTTTCTAATAAATTCTCATTTTGGTAGGTAGCTGCTGCTGCTGCTGCTGCTTCTGCTTCTTTCTCTTCACAACAAAAGGACTATTCTTTTTCTTATTTTCTTTATTTTTTTATTTTTATTTTACTTTATCACTACAGTGTAGTTGATTTTTGTGTCCCTTTACCAATTCCTTCTTTCCCCTCTCCCTCTCCACCTCCCCCCCCATCAACATCATATCTATTCACTTGTCTTAGCAAGTTCAAGGAATTGTTGTGATTGCTGTGTCTTCTTCCCCCCGCCTCCGTTTGTTTGTCTATATATTTATTTATTTTTATTAGCTCTCACAAATAAGTGAGAACATGTGGCATTTCTCTTTCTATGCCTGCTTATTTCACTTAATAAAATTTTCTGTAAGTTTATCCGTATCGAAGGGATCTTCGTACTCCCGTGTTTACTGCAGTGCCATTTACAATAGCCAAGAGTTAGAACAAGCTTAAATGCCCATCATAGGATGAGTAAATAAGGAAAATGTGATATATCTACACAATTAAATACTACTCTGCTGTAGGAAAAAAAAATGAAATACTCCCATTCGCAGTAAAAGAACTATTGTCAATCGTGACAGAGCAGGGTTAATATCTTAAGGTACAATTTGTTTATTTTAAAAACTTGCTGTACATCTATTCATGCAGACTTAAACAGTAAAGACTGACATACTTAGCATATCATGCCATATATTCTACTATCTGGCCCTAACCTATCTACCTATCTCTTACATTATGCATTATGTTCTATCTAGTCCTTTTTTTTTCTTTCACTATTTACTTATTTATTATTTTTATTAGAATATAATTCAATCTTTGGGGTACAGAGTTGAATATAAATACCTGGGCATAAAATGTGATTCTCAAATCAGGATAATTAGTTTATTCAACATTACAGAATGTAATATTTTTTTT
>NW_007733046.1:26853-29352 GCF_000696425.1 Galeopterus variegatus | reverse complement strand
TTTTTTTTGTGGCCCTTTACCAATTTCTCACTAAGAAATAAAGATATAGCAATCACAATAATTTGTTAAACTTTCAAAAGGAGGGAACAGAACTTAGGTTACCAGTGGTGGGAAAGGAGGAGGGGGATGGGAGTTAGTGAAAAATTTGCAAAGGGCCTATCCAATTCTTTGAATGCTCTGGGACTCTAAAAATTCCTTGAAAACACACTATCTATTAAAATCTTCATGTCTTATATCTGGTCCATATATATATATATGCAAAACCATAAATAAATATAATGTTGCGCTCCAACAGTGCACTGCCAAATTCAGTTTCTATTTTAGAGTCAAAGTTAACTTTTTCACAATGACTTCAACAATCAAAAAGTAAGAATTACTATGAATCCATAATGTTTACTTGTGCCTGTAATACGGAGGGGACACAAAATGATATAGGCATTATCCCTATATCATTTCAACAATCAAAAAGTAAGAATTACTATGAATCCATAATGTTTACTTGTGCCTGTAATACGCAGGGGACACAAAATGATATAGGCATTATCCCTATATCATTATCCCTGCCTATATCATTTTGTGTCTCCTGCCATTGCTGCCATAATGCTTTACACATAGCAGAGCCTAAATGATTGGTCTCCTGAACATTAAAATTACATAGTCATACTAAGTTTAGTTTATATTTATTTCCTTTTCTTATGCAATATGTATTAATAATAATTACCGCTATTACATGTGCAAAAACCTGAAGGTGGTTATAAATTTAAATAATGTGAGGACGGTGATTTATTTGCATAGTTCTGCTGGTAAAATTTCAAGTAAAACAATTGCCTCCCTTGGATTACCATTAAATGAGAGGATGCAATGCATTTAATAATAGTAATAATAATATATTTTAATAATGATTCAGAAACAATATTAAAGTGTAGAAACAGTAGTTTGGGTTTACATTTCAAAATCAGAGTATGCTATTGTATAATTAGTAATACTGTATAAAATTGATTTTTTTTTACAAAATCAATCACAATCTGTATACATCACTGCTTTTAAGTCTCACTGCACCAGATTTTGCTGATGTGTTTTTAAATACGTCTTTAGTATGTGAATAAGGGTTTATTGGGAGAGAAATGTGTTTCTCAGTAGATACTCTATATCTACTTTAAGGATGAATTAGAACTTGTAAAGATTGTAGACACTTCTCATGTGCAGAGTTCATATAAAACTTCTGATGTGGAAGACACTGTAGGACTCATCAAATTCAACCCCATTTCTTTACCAACAAAGGAAGTGGAGAGGAAGGAAGTGAAATGATTCTACCATTCTCTTAGGAAAGTTTCTGATTCCTGTTTCTCTTGGAGATTAAATTTATAAATACTCCTGATAGCAATTGTCTGGCCTGGGCCTACACAAAAAGGAATAAATACTTGGTCGTAAGAGAAGGGAATGCTCAGCAGTCTAAGAGGGCATGTTCACGTTTGGATGAAAATAATAGCTGAGGAAAGTCATAAGGTATACGGCAAAGCAATCTTCTCTGATTTGTTGTTGCCGCATTGCTGTTTTTCAGGGTAGCAACACAATGACTTGAGTTTTAATGTTAAAGCAGAATAGTGCTAGTCCCTATATTTGTCCAGTAAAGGAAGAGTTAATACCAACAAGAGAAAATTATTAAAAGGCCACTAAGGAGATGAATTTAAAATAAGATGTTTTGGGAAGAGAATGCAGGTAGTTAGAATTTTAAAAATGTGTATATCCTTGAATTTCAGGTAGGGTTTAAATGCATTTGCCACAGTCTCTTAATGTGATTGCTGGTAACAGGAAAAGCCTACTTATAATATGACTGTTGGTCTTGATGCTCTACTTTGCCAAACAGTATTTAATGTACCATCTTCCTAGTTTAAGGGGGAAAAAGAAAAACTTTTAATATGAAACAAAATCCAACATTTATAGCTTTAGGAACATTCATACTTAAATAACTGGTAAAACACAAGTGAAATGCTATGATTTAGTGTATCAGAGTAATTGGCTTAATTTTCTCAAAAACGTGACTACTCTTATAATTAGCTCCAAAAAAAACAGTCCAGCATTTTGTATAATACTAGTATATTATTTCTTTTGACCAGTAAATGAAACACTAATGCCTTCCATGGAAATGTCAAATCAAGAGATCACTATTGTAAATAATATTAGCCATGGTCAATTAAATTTTTGGATTATATGACTAAAAGTCACTAAAATTCACCCTTTTGCAATCAGTATTTTTATTTATTTATTTATTTATTTATTTTTATTATTTTTTTAAGTTTTAACTTCTCAATATACATTGTAGTTGATTTTCGTGACCCTTTACCTGTTGCTCTTTTCCCCCTTAATTTCTCCCCTCCCCCCACATCATATCTGTTCACTTGTCTTAACAAGATCAATTGTTGTGTTGTGTCTTCTTCCCCCCCACACCCTTTATTGTTTTTGTGTTTATTTATTTTTAGCTCCCTCAAATAAATGAGA
>NW_007733046.1:25241-26124 GCF_000696425.1 Galeopterus variegatus | reverse complement strand
CCCCCCACACCCTTTATTGTTTTTGTGTTTATTTATTTTTAGCTCCCTCAAATAAATGAGAACATGTGGTATTTCTCTTTTTGTGCCTGACTTGTATTAGTATTTTTAAATCTGCTCTAAGTACTTCCAGGAAACATCCCAAGCTATTCTTTGAAAATAAATATTTTCTTTTATATATCTCAGAAAAAAAATACGTGTTTAAGTAATTTTCTTTTATAATTTCTGTTAACATCTTTTATTACTTTCCTGTTTTAAAGACAGCTAGTAGTTTTAACTAGGTTTTTGACAATTTAGATAATAAAAGAAATTTGTTAGAAAGTGATAGAATAAGAAACAGCAATTCAAGAGAATCAGGGAAGATGGAAAATATAATGAAATATTTAGTCATGATTATTAATTATGAAAACTCTGAAAGTCTCTTATTTGTTCCTTTTGAAAATGTTATACAAAATGCGAGTAGTTTTGAACACTTGTAGAGGAAAATTTTGTGGTGAGAATGAATCCAGAAATAAAGCAACACTACATTTTTTGCAAGTCTTCTGCCAGCAACTAATGTCTGAATTGTCAATGGTTTAAAATAGGATTTGATTATAAATTAAAAACAAATCTCCTTATAACAATGATTCTAGAAAAAACTCTACGTTAGTGGCCAAATGAAATTTGTAATAATGATAACAACATGGAAATTTGGTGTCAGAAAACAAGAACAAAATTGTCCACTTTTCCCTAAGTAGTGTGTAAAATGTTCATGCTCCCATTTGCTTTATCTAATAACAATAAAGCATACCTAAAAGAATAATAATAATGATATTAATAAATTAGTGAATTAATGATTTCTGGAATATAAAGTTTTGTAAGTTCTATCTGTAGATTCAAATTCCAC
>NW_007733046.1:22685-25188 GCF_000696425.1 Galeopterus variegatus | reverse complement strand
TGAATTAATGATTTCTGGAATATAAAGTTTTGTAAGTTCTATCTGTAGATTCAAATTCCACTTTCCCCACTGTCTTCCTTCTCAGTGCATGTGCCATTCTTGACTTGGTTGCTCAAGTCAGACCCTCTGACTAGCTACCGATTACTCTTTCTCTTGCACTGCACATTGGAATCTGTATTGCCACTCACCTCCAATAAGTCCAGATGCAAACGTTTCCACCACCTCTTCAGTTTTCTTACCTGAGATGGGACAACAGCTTCCTGACTGTGCTGGGAGCTTTTATTCTTACCTTCCTATGAGCTATTTTTCAGAAAGATTCTTTTAAAATGTCAATTCTATTAGGTCATTTTCTTGTTCAGAACTTTTAGTGTTTTCTCTTCATACCTAAACTAAGATCAAACTTCTTACTCTGGCTTAAGCGACATACATAATCTGGCCCTGGATTTCTCTTCCATTCCATCCACTGTCATTCAGTCTTCTCTTTGTTCTCTGTTTCAACCACACTGACTTTCTCAGGGTCCTTGCAATTGCTATTTTCTCTGTCTAGAACTAGCTTCTCTCAAATTTACATGTCTCCTTCTCTTACTATCTAGTCAAATGTCTCCTTACCCAGATTCACTTCATCACCTTCTGTCTTTTTAAACTATATTTCACTATTCTCACGTATGGGTTTGTGTTTTGTTTTTTGTTTTTGTTTTTCTTTTTAGTCACTTACATTTTATTTTTATTTTTTTTAATTGAAACATAATTGATTATACATATTTGTGGGTACAAAGTTGACCATTAATACTTGTGTACAATATGTGATAGTCAAATCAAGATGGTTAGCTTAACAATCATTACAATACATAATCATTCTTTGTCTGTTAACACATTTTTCATTAATTTCTTATTAATCCCACACCCTCTTCTTCCACTTACACTTCTAGTAACACAGTTCTGCTCTCTCCTTCTAAGAGTTTAACCTATTATTGTGATTGTTGTTTCTTTCTCTTGTTCTTTCTGTCTTTATTTTTTATTTTTTTATTTATTAATTCAGCTCCCACTTATGAGTGAGGACACAGGATATTTCTTTCTGTGCCTAGGTTGTTTCACTTAACATAATTTTCTCCAGGCTCATCCATGATGCTGCAAATGGCAGTATTTCATTCTTTTTTTTTTTTTTAATGGCTGAGTAGTATTCCATTGTGTATATATGCCACATTTTCCTTATCCAGTCATCCATCAATGGACACTAAGGTTGATTCTGTATTTTGGCTATTGTAAATAGAGCTGTGATGAACATGGGAATGCAGATATCCTTTTGACATGATAATTTCTATTCCTCTGGGTAATACTCAGTAGTGGGATTAATGGATCATATGGTAGTTCATATGGTGGATCATATGGTAGTAATATCCGGTAGTGGGATTACTGGATCATATGGTAGTTCTATTTGTGGTTGTCCAAGGAACTTCCATATTGTTCTCCATAATGCTGTACTAATTTACAGTCCCACCAACAGTGTAGGGGGGTAACCTTTTCTCCACATCCTTGCAGAATTTGTTATTCAATCTTTTTGGTAACTGCCAGTCTAACTGGGGAGAGATGGTATCCCAAAGCAGTTTTGATTTGCATTTCCCTAACGATTAGTGATGTTGAGCATTTTTTTCATATACCTGTTGGTCATTTGTACATCCTCCTTTGAGAAATGTTTATTCAGCTCTTTTGCCTTTTTTTTTTTTTACTATTAAGTTGTTTGAGTTCCTTCCAGTGCGCCACCGGGCCGGCCCTTGAGTTCCTTGTTTTAAAGAAGACATTTACATTGACGAGTTAGGCCAGTGACTTAGGTGCAGGTTTAGCAGAGTGGAGACTGACTATTTCTAGCCTTCTTCATAAGTAAGATTAAGAAGTCTAGAGCATTAATACATATTAATAGGCGTTGGTAAACAGTATTTTGGTCTGCTAGTGAGAAAAATCTGTTAATCATAGCGACCGCAGGGTGTGAATAAAAGCTACAAAAGATCAGTCTAGAAAACTACAGTGATTTCAGTGGAACCTAAGCAGATTTAGTCCTTACATATCTTGTAAAGGTAATCTATTCACAAAAGTAGCACCTAAATTAATCTTTGACATTCAAGTTCACATTTTCCAGAAGAATCAAATCTCATCAATCATTCAGAACATGCTTCTTGTATTACTGTTTTCATTTTCTTTTTTCTTTCTTTTTTTTAATTAATGCATAGGTCTATGGGAAGATATTGTTACCTTGGAAAGAAGCAAACTTCTCAAAAAAAATTACAAAATTATATTTTAAAACATTATATTTTTTTTACTCTTTCTTCTTGACAGCACTCATCTTCAAACTTTAAAAGAGTGTTTTTTATTTAAAGTATCATATTAGGATGCACAAGTATTAGGAAAGTATGCAATATAATTATAAGAAATGTAAAAAAAATATCAAATGGGAAATCAGATAAACAATTCAAGATATAAAATGTAGTTTTAATTAATTATTTGTTTG
>NW_007733046.1:20659-22100 GCF_000696425.1 Galeopterus variegatus | reverse complement strand
TTTTAAAACATTATATTTTTTTTACTCTTTCTTCTTGACAGCACTCATCTTCAAACTTTAAGAGAGTGTTTTTTATTTAAAGTATCATATTAGGATGCACAAGTATTAGGAAAGTATGCAATATAATTATAAGAAATGTAAAAAAAATATCGAATGGGAAATCAGATAAACAATTCAAGATATAAAATGTAGTTTTAATTAATTATTTGTTTGTCAAGTTATCAATTAAAACTACATTTTATATTTTGAATTGTTTATGCTTCTTCCTTATTATTTGAAAGCCAAATCTAACTTGGATCCATGGGGAGCAGTGGACATTAGAACCAGCACACCCAGTTTCTCATCTTATTATCTGCTTAATTTATGATAGTTATTAAACTTTCAATGCCTCTGATTTCTCATTCCAGAAGTGGAATGTGAATAAAACCTGGCTGCAGGGATTTTTTATGTGAGGTAAATTTTAAGTCACCTAGAACAGTATGTCCTATACACTAAGCACTTAATCAATGTTAACAACAATTTATTATTTCAAGTGGTGGTAGTAGAAATAGTAGTAGTAGAGAACAAGAAAAGAAATGGGAGTAAAGATGTACTTAAGCACAGTGAAACATATTGACTAAGATCAGGGGCCACAGGGTGAGCGACGACTACTGTGAAAGGCAAACTCTTATTTTTGTTTTCTGTGGCTGCAATAAATTACCAAAAGTTCTGTGGGTTAAAACAGCGCACATATCTCACAGTTCTAGAGCCCAGAAAACTGAAATCAGCTTCCCTGGGATAAAGGCAAGGTGTTAGCAGGTTCAGCTCTAGAAGCTCCAGCTTCTAGCGGCTGCAGGCATTTCTTGGCGTGTTCTGTGTGCTCCAGCCCCTGTGTCTGTCATCACGTCGCCTTCTCCTCTTCTGTAGGCAGATCTCCCGCTCCTTCGCTCCTGTAAGGACGCATATGATTATGTTTAGGACTCACCTGCATCATCCAGATAATCATCGCAGGTAGAGACTTTTAATTTAATCACGTGCAAAAAATCCCTTTTGCCATATTAAGGTAAAATTCATAGGTTTAGGAATTAGGATGTTGATATCTTTGGGGGTATTTTTTGAGTTCTCTGAATCAATATTTTTATTTTTAAAACTTCAATAAGCATGAGTGAAAATGAATCAAGGTTGTGTGTGTGTGTGTGTGTGACCATTTTTCTTAGAACAACTACTTACTTTAATTATTTATTTATTTATTTTAAATAGATTTTATTTTTGGAGCAGCTTTAGTTAGGTTGACTGCAAAATTGAGCAAAAATAGGGAGTTCCCTCATATCCCCTGTCCCTGTCCCTTCACATGCACAGTTTCCCCACTATCAACATCCCCCACCGTGTTTTTTATAATCGAGGTAAAGTAAATATAATATAAAATTAATCACTTTAATAATTTGAAAGTGTATCTTTCTTC
>NW_007733046.1:0-20353 GCF_000696425.1 Galeopterus variegatus | reverse complement strand
TTATTTTAAATAGATTTTATTTTTGGAGCAGCTTTAGTTAGGTTGACTGCAAAATTGAGCAGAAATAGGGAGTTCCCTCATATCCCCTGTCCCTGTCCCTTCACATGCACAGCTTCCCCACTATCAACATCCCCCACCGTGTTTTTTATAATCTAGGTAAAGTAAATATAATATAAAATTAATCACTTTAATAATTTGAAAGTGTATCTTTCTTCCTTTTTTTTTTTTTTTAATACACTGGTTTGCTGAAGAACCTGGACCAGTTTTACTGTAAAATGAATTTTCCCAGTTGCTTCCTTTGGTTGTTATTTGCTTTGTTCTTCTATCGTATTTCTTGTAAGTAGAATTTAGATCTAATAGCTTGATTGGTTCAAGTTAAACATTTCAAACCGAAATACATTATGGGTGATGTTTTGTATGCCCCCCTATATCCCACCTCCTAAGAAAGTCCATCTTGCCACCAAGAAGTCATCTGAGTAGGGTTTCTTTGGAAGTACAAATATTTATTCCCCTATCATAATAATACTTTTAATTTAGCACCCAATAATACTTTCAACCCTATTGAAAAAATAACCACCAGAAAACTGAGATGTTTATTAATAACATAAAAAGTAGAGGAATACATCTTTCCACTTTTATAATTATATGAAGAATTAGTGAATGTCACAGTGATAAATATCATACGTACGTATCTGTAGAAAAATGGGAATACTAATTCAGGTTTGTTGCCTGCCATAAAGTGATATGATAGATTTTTTTTTTTTTTTTTGGTCCTTTTTGTGACTGGCCGCACTGCGCTCAGCCAGTGAGCGCATCGCACCGGCCATCCCTATATAGGATCCAAACCCGCGGCAGAGTGCTGCTGCACTCCCAGCGCCGCACTCTCCCAAGTGCACCATGGGCTTNCGCTCAGCCAGTGAGCGCATCGCACCGGCCATCCCTATATAGGATCCGAACCCGCGGCAGAGTGCTGCTGCACTCCCAGCGCCGCACTCTCCCAAGTGCACCACGGGCTCGGCCCCAATATGATAGATTTTTGAGCAGTTATTTAAGAAATTTTAAAAAGTTTCATTTGTTTCTGATGTACTAAGTATAAATTACAATACATGAAATTTTTTGTTTGTATTTGCATTACTTTGATGTAGCTGTGAATACATGTGTTCATGTGTGCATGTAAGTATGTCTGTGTCTGCTTTTTGTGATAAAAGAGTTTTTATATAAAATTTTAAATGTTCAGGTACAAATTTTATGTACACATGCATAATTTCTCCCATATTTTTACTGTTTGCTTGAATTTTACTATTTATCATGTGAATTACAGTAATCTCATTGAATTTCCGAATATAATGATCATTCCTTTCAGAAGCTACACTTTAGCTTATAATTCTTAAGTAAAATAAATCTGTAACAGAACCACTTCTTCTCCATCTGGTAATTTTATTTTTATTTATTTATTTATTGTCTACAATTTAATTGAAGACAAAGAACTCTGGCATTCCAATAGTCTCATACTAATGAATCTTTCCTTCTTATAATTATTATCAAGTATTTTAATACAAAAATACTTGCAACTGTTGGCTCACTTTTTCTCAGTGATATTTCAGTTCTTCATGGAGGCAGAAAAAAGGAGATAATCCTCTGTAATTCAGATATATATTTTTTCTTGTCCTCTATATTATACAACTTGGACAATAAATAATTCTTCAGTGAACATTTAATAGATTGAGTTAAAATTCATGTTTCAAATTAGCCATGAATTATACATAAATATTAGTATCTTATATAAAAGACAACTATTTTAAAGAATTCTGCTTTGTCATTTGCATTTGAGGATCTATTTTATTTATTTTCCACTTTGAGGTTCTGAATAGAGGAATAAATGCCACAATTTGAATATTTCTCTTCATTGTAGACCATAATGATCCAAGTAACATTCTTTATATCTATGGTGTTTATTCTCATTTACTAAAAAATCCTAAATAAAATGTCTTTGCTATAAAAGCATAGGAAAGTGTGACTCCTTCAACATTGATTTTTCACACATTCCTTAATTCAATTAGACAGATTTGGAATGTTGATGTGCAAAAAGAACAGAGAATGTGGAATGAGAATAAAACATGTTGCATACTAGGCTATGCTATAAGCTAGCTTTACAAGTTGGGAGAAGTTACTTAAGGTCAGTTTCCTTGCCTTTAAAATGTGACTAAAAATAATTGCTTCAATAAGTGTTAAAATAATTAAATGAAGTAACTATAAAACCTCCAACCATAATGATTGAGACACAGTGAGCCTCAGTTTAGTATTTTTCTTCATTAGTCTTCATACAAGTTTTGGGTCCTTTTTGTATCCTTAGAAAGATAGTAAGTAAGTATAATGAGAAACACAAACAAAGCAGAAGATGTTGTTTATTGCCCTCAAGATATTTGAAGCCTATTTAGGGAGATAACATAATCATATGTAAATAATTTAACTGATCCTCAGTTTTATCAACGGTATAATAAGGCTGTCAATTTTTGTATGGTGGTGCAGATTGACATTGATATATTAACAAAGCTGTGAAAATTAAAATTAAAATTTTGTGCAA
Organism: Galeopterus variegatus; assembly: GCF_000696425.1. Classification (NCBI taxonomy): domain Eukaryota; kingdom Metazoa; phylum Chordata; class Mammalia; order Dermoptera; family Cynocephalidae; genus Galeopterus; species Galeopterus variegatus. Next base: position 17,769 of record NW_007733046.1, on the reverse strand, counting down.
AACAGTGATTAAAAAAGTATGTGGGTAGGCATCTAATCATTACAGTAGCACTACACTGACTATAGCAGCTGCATTAATTATAGCAAATGTATATAAACTACAGTCATACGTGTGTGTATGTGCGTGTGTGTGTGTGTGTGTGTGTTTGTTTAAGTGCCAGCCACTTATCATACAGAAGACTTTCCATATAGAGTCTGGAGTAAATCATTTCATCCTAATGACATCCTATGATATAGTTTTTCTTATTATCCTCATTTTACATATTTAAAATTAAGGCACTTGGACTATAGTTAAGCATGGGATGGTGGAATTGGAATTCAAGCTTGGAGTAATACGGAAATGAAGTAGTGTTTTCTAAATAGTATTATGCTTGACAGATATTTGTTCTGGACTGTTCTATCGCAGCTATCATTTCCCAATACCCATTAAACTGAACATAACAGGTAAATGTCCAGAACGCAATCCAGGTAAATATCTACATTTTATTGCTTTGAAGCATTTTTCCAAATCCTAGGGTATTTCCTGGTGAGCTGTGCTAAAATTCGTGAAGGGCTCATATTGCTTAGGATACTCCCTAGGTAGCTTCCTTCTACTTCTGAACTTAGACACAGAGAATAAACAGATAAAGGAGAATAGGAAGAAGGTTTGCATCTGAAGAACATTGTTTAAAATACCTCCTCTTCGACATCTCTAAGATAACATTTAGACATCAGAGCTATTAAGACTGATGAGAAAACATAAAAGAAACGCAGTGAGGAATGCAGAATGAATCAGTGTTCAAAACCATATTGTGTAGACAGTCAGCAAAGAAGACGTCTTGTTGAGTATGTTCCTCCCTCAACTGATAGCTGACTCCTTGCCTCCACCTTATTCCCAGTAAATAGAAAGTTATTGAATTTTCCTAGTTATTGAACTATCTCACTTTCTATAATACTAGGCAGTTTACTGTTTATTCAACCCTGGGAATTAATAAATGATTCCTTAGCATCACATAAAAATTTACATATTTTTCTGTAAAAAGAAGTATACAAAGATAAGAAAAAGATTACCACAGATCTAAACTCTGAGGTGGAGAGTTCCTAGTAGGTAAAGAATGTCATTTATTTTACTTTCCCTAGAGTTCCTCAGAGTTCCACAATTACTATTTATTGAATAAAAAGGCAATGGTGTAATGTCGTTTTTTTTTTAAATTTTGCACTGTTAGTGCAAAAAAAAATGTACATACCACTATGATTTTTGTCAGAAAGATCAATTTCATACACATGAGTGCAAAAATGTCTAGAAGAAATATGTCTATAAGCAAAAATTCCAGTGGGATGGCAATGATATAATACTTTAAGAACTTAAATTCTATTGTAAATCTACATATTGTACCTTAGTAATGTTTATACCTTTAATTGTAGGAATTTTTTAATAGTTTGACTTTCATGTCTGCTGTAGACATGTTGCCTTTGAAAGATTTTGTATTCAGTATTTGTTGATGTCAAAAAATTCAAAAAATCGCATTCACAGCAAAACAGGGCTTAGCAACACATCATTCCAAATTTGTGTCTTCACTTACCCATAATAAATAAATCATTAATTTTCAAGAATGTGATAAATTATATTGCATACTTACAAATTTTTATGAAACTAATATGAACCCTAGAAATATGAGAATAGGCTCAGTCCAACCAGATAACATGTTAATCCATGCAAATAATAAATGTCATACAAAGACCGCTGCAGCTAGAAGCAACTGGACTATGTTTAAGAGAGTTCATTGCCTTTGACAAATAATTAACTTCTTCAGATTTTAAGATTTCCTAAGTTCTAAATTTATGATTGATGTATATGACTCACAAATTATTCAAAATGCCTATTTAAAAAAAAGAAAATTAGATTTTAGTGTGAGTGATATCATTCACATATCTTATATGATAATACGTCTTTGACAAGTTGAGACTCACAAGCCTGAAATCAGAAAATTTAATTCCAAATTATTGCTGTACCATTTAATTGCTGTGGGACATTTCTTAATCTCATTTCTAAGCATTAATTTTTACAATCAACATTCAATATGTGTCATACCTATCGTACTAAACTGAGACTCAAATAAGATATTATAACTCTATTGAAATTGTTGTTATGCAAATCATATTTGTAGTGATTTAATAGATAGCAATACTTTCGTAAAGTTTCTGTCAATATACTGAGTGAATATATTTTATTTTCAATAAATATGATGATATAAATCATATCTATCATATCTATATCTATGATATGGCCATATACCTGGAGATTTAAGTCAGTCACACATATATAAGTTGTATCACCGGATATTAAATAACTTTCTGATCTTTAGTTTTGTCAACTGCAAAATAAGGATGACACCTATTATATGGTATTACTGTGGATACTAAAAAGTAAGAAAATAAAAAGCTTGGCTAATGATAAAAATGCAAAGCATTTAATTAAGATATAGAAATAAATGGTACAGATAATTCATACAGGTCTGTAATATTGAGAATAATATGGCAATTTGTTGTGAAATAAGGTTTTTTTGCTATATTTACAGAAAAATTGGCATGAAAATAACAAAATACATGTGAAAATTTTAAAACTTAGTAAGTATAATTTCAAATGTTTTTTCATTGCTGTTATTCTTATTTAGAAACTAAGAAAATGTCTCACAAAAATTATTTATAATTTATTTCAGCATTTGTGCCCAGAATCTCCTGTTACTGCAAATGTCTAGCTCTTCTTTTGAATTATAGTCTAATTCCTCATATAATAATTCTTTACTATAATTTTATTTGGAAATGTTATGAGTTATAAGTTAACAACTTCTTGTGGATGCAGGGATGTAATGAAACCCAGTTCGTATAGTTAATCATACTCATATTTGCTGAGTGGGAAGGGGTGGAAGACATTAAAATAAGAGCATTCCCCAATTTTAGCCACTTTGCAATTTCTCTCCCCTGTGCTTGTAACAGTCTTCCTTGAATCATCCACTCTCATCTCAACCTCTTCTCAAATGTCACCTCATCAGAGAGGTCTTCTGTGATTACACTAATAGCTCCTTATAACCATTTAAAACTTCACCCAGTTTTTTTTTCATAGAATCTACCAGATATATATTACATTTTCATTGTTGTATTCTCCCACGACTAAATATAAGATACATAAAAATATGGTATTTGTCTGCTTTGTCTACTGTGACATCACCAGAGATGATTAAAATAGGATGTCACATAAGTTGCATTCAATAAATTTTGCTTAAATGAATAAATGTGTCAGACAAATGATTAAAAATTATAATAAATTTTAACAAATGAGGTAGTATGGGATGCTGGGAAAAGATTCTCTGAATAAGTAATTTAGTTAAAAATAATAAATTATTTTCCCAAGATTATATAACTAGTAGATTGCAAAGCCAAGAATGGAAGACAAATGTGTAAAATTCACTAGATTCCACCATTATATGATTTTGCCTACAAAACCTAATTTACTTAATTTCAAATTTTCAACAGCTTGTGGAATTATTATGGAGACAGCTTATACCAAATTTCTGTAAATTAGATACATATTGATACAATTTATAATTTCAAATTTTGGCATAAGAAAACAACGGCAAAGCACATCAAAATGTAACTGTTTTAGAGGAACAATAAATAGCAAAATCTTAAAGGTAGCCAGAGCAAAATACAAATTGTATACAGTTTAACAAAGATAAGAGTGAGAGTAAGCTATTAGTCAGACACTGGGCAGAATAAAAGGCAATGCATTGAAGTTTTTAAAGCATTGAAAGAAAAATGCTGTCAACCTAGAATTCTATCCATCAGTGTAGTCTTTTTTTTTTAGACAAACAAAAGCTGATAGACCTCATCAATAGCCGACATTCACTACAAAAATGTTAAAGGATTTTCTTCAAAAAAACAAATTGAAAATTAAAGGTAAACAATTTTTATTTTCATTTTTAAAATCTCTTCAAGAGATAATTAGACCTTCTGAGAGCTGAAGATGACAGCTGTCTAGATCCCATCTCCTAATATGTCTTCCAAAAGCAAAGTAATAAGAAGGGGAAAAGAAAAGTAGGTAGAGACCACACCCTTGTTATAACTAGAAAATGCCCAAATATCAAATCATCTGTGAGTTTAAGACAAATCCAGAACACAGTATCTCAGGGTATCTTCACATCCCCCAAATGAATTCATTTTCACAACTACCCCTTCAAAGTGTATGTTGGTTTAAATACTTCCTCTGCCAAAATGAATTCATTCTGGGTAAGGAAAAAAAAAAAAAAAAGCAAAAAGGAAGGCAGAAGTTCCTTTTGAAAGGGAATTGAAAGGTAAATAGGAAATAAAGTATAATTGGGGTTATTCAGGGTCCTAGAAAACAATGTTGAACCATGACTGATTGTGTGTATCATTGTCTTGTTACTGATCTAAATGGAAATGCCCTTAGGGTTTCCCCATTAGGCTTTAGAACTAAGGTATATTTTCCTTCTCTGTCTCCACCCCAGTGTTCGAAGGAATGCAGAACTAGCACTAGGCTTAAGGTTGATCTAATGCAATGGCTGGAATGGCAAAGTCTACTGTAATTCTTAAAATACTAAAACTGTGCCCTTATTATCAGACTATGGGCTACAGGAAAATAAGAGAGAGAGAGAGAGAGAGAGAGAGAGAGGGAGGGGAAGGAAGGAAAGAAGAAAATAAAGAAAGGGCAAAATACATAAACATAGAAGCAAACTTAATTAACAAAACGTTAGCAAGAATCTGAAAATATATTAAAAAGATAATACATTTTGACCAAACATGGATTTTTCAAGATACGCAAGGTAGTTTCACCATTTCAAAGTTTATCAGTTAAATCCCATATGGGCAAAATAAGTAAAAAATTTTATCTATTGTCTACCTACCTACCTCTTTACTTACAAATCAGCTGTCTATCCATTTCTAATATTAGAATCACCATACATTTAGAAAAAGTATTTGACAAAATTTGACACAGCAGTCATGATTAAATATAGATAGACAGATAGATAGATGATAGATAGATCTCAAACTAAGAAAATCCTTAGCAAGATAAAGTGCATCTGTGAAAACCTTCAGATAAACTTATTTCTAATGTTAAAAGGTTTCATATATTCCTCTCCCTAAATTAGGAACAAGTCAGGTATATTCATTCTCTCCACTCTTATTGAACATTCACTGGAAATTACAACCAGTGCAATAAGAAAAGATTATGAAATAAAATATGTATCAAGTTGTGAATTTCTACATAAACACCTGCTGAAATTTGTATTTATTTATTTATTCTTTTTTCCCCCTTTTTGGTATTTGTTTGTTTATTTTTAATTATACATGTATGCGGGGCACAATGTTACTTTTCAATAATTGTGTGCAATATGTGGTGGTTAGATCAGTCTAGTTAGCTTAGGCATCAATACAATATGCAATCATACTTTGGGTCAGTTTACCAATTCCTCATTAGCACCATTTCCTCTCCCCCACCCCTCCCCTTTTCCACCTCTAGTTTTCTGAAAGTTCAATGTATTACTGTGATTGTTGTTTGTTTGCTTATTTTTTCTTCTTTCTTTCTCTTTCTTTCTTTTTTCTTTCTTTCTCTCTGTCTGTCTTCACTGTTCATTTGTTTATTTACAGATTCACCTCCTGGTTATGAGTAAGAACATGTGGTAATTCTCTTTCTGTACCTGGATTGTTTCACTTAGGATAATTTTCTCCAGTCTCATCCATGTTGTTGCAAATCGTAGAATTTCAGTCTTTTTTAGGGCTGAGTAGTATTTCATTGTGCATATATAGCACAATTTCCTTATCCAGTCACCCACTGATGGACATTTATGTTGGTTCCATCACCTAGCTACTGTAAATAGAGTTGCGATAAACATTGGAGTACAGGTATAGTATTTCATTGTGCATATATAGCACAATTTCCTTATCCAGTCACCCACTGATGGACATTTAGGTTGGTTCCATCACCTAGCTACTGTAAATAGAGTTGCGATAAACATGGGAGTACAGGTACGCCTTTGATCTGATGTTTTCCAGTCCTCTGGATATATCCCCAGGAGTGGGATCGCTGGATCATATGGAAGATCTATCTGTAGTTGTTTAAGGAACCTCCATACTGTTCTCCATAGTGGCTGTACTAATTTACAGTCCCACGAACAGTGCAGGAGGGTTATATTTCATCTATATGTGTGGTATTTCCCATTTATTTAGATCTTTTAAATTTTCTCTTATGAATATTTTACATATGGATTTGCAAAGGACTTAGAATGGCTAAAACAATTTTGAAAAAAAATTACAAATTTGGAGGATATATACTATCTGAATTTAGTGTTTACTGGATGGCTAAAATATTCATGCTTTGTGATATTAACATAAGAATAGACATTTAGACCATGGAACAGAATGCAGAGTCAAAAATATATCCACATATTCAATTGATTTTCTTGAACATTTCCAGGTTAATTCAATCTTTTTAACAAATAGTGTTGGGCAATCAGAAATACATAACTAAAAACAAAATGAACATATACCTTTATCTCACACCAGGTTAAAAAAAAATAGCTTGATCTGATTCATATCCCCAAATATAAAACCTAATAAAGTAAATTTTTAGAATTAAATATCAGGGAAAAAAATTCCATAGGTTAGGAAAACATTTATTACATAGGACACCATATACACAAAATATCAGAAAAAAATATTAAGTTGTTTTTCATGATTTCTTTTTTTAATTACACATTTAAAAACATTAAGAAATTTACAGGAAATAATATTTGGAAACTACATATCTGATAATGGACTTGTATCCAGAATATACAAACCATGTCTAAAATTTATTACTAAGAAAACGATAGCTTACATTTGTATTTTTTATTGGGAAAAAAGTTTTAAACAGTTGCTGGGCAACTAAACACAAGATGCTCAATATCAAGGGTCATCAGGAAAATAAAATGAGATAACAAAACACACCTTTTACTATGGGTATTTTTTTTCTAAAATTGAAGAAAACCAAATAAAGCAGAACGCCATTAGCAAAAGCAAGTTCTGACGAAAATATAAAATAACTGAAAGACTCACAAATTGCTGATAAAAATTCAAAGTAGAAGTACCATGTAAAATATAGGACAATCTTTTATCACATTACATTAAAAGTTAAAATATGACCATGAAATTAATTTGCAGATATTTATTCAAGATAACTGAAACCTAAGTCTAAACAAAGATATGCACAAAAACGTTCTTAGCAACTTTACTCATAATTGTGGAAAACTGGAAGCAACACAAATGCCTGTCAACTGATTTATGGTAAGTAAACTCTGGTAAATTCACACAAATGAATACAATTTAGCAATAACAAGACTTACTTATACATACAATGGTAAATCTTCATCTCCAAAATTTAATTTAAATAGAAGAACACTGACACAAAAAGAAAATTCCATATCATCCCATTTATACAGCATTCTAGAAGATATAAATTATACCAGTTGTTGTCGGGGGAGGGGGGAGAGGGGAGGAGGAGGGAGGGATGGAGGGATGGGAGAGAGAGAGAGAAAAGAAAATCCTAAGTGAATATGGTTTCAAAAAACTTGAAGCAAAACTGAACTGAAAGGAGAAACAGGCTAATTCACAACCACAGCTAGGGATATCAATGTTCTTTCTCAGTTATTGATAAATAGCTATCTATTGGTAGAGCTAATAGACAGATAATCAGTTAGGATATGCAAGACTTAAACAGTACTATCAATCAACTCGACCTAAATGACAATCCACTTAACAAGATAATACACATTGTTTTCAAGTGCCAATGAACATTTATCAAAGTAGAAGTGGTTTGTAAAAACATTCTAATTATTTGGGAAATATTTTACAGGTATCTTATTCTTAGCAACTTCTAATATATTCATTTTTTAACAAGAAAATACTATCTAAGCTTGAAATCTTTAAAAATTCAGTGAAACTTATTTTCTCACCCAGCATTTGTTATATATTGGTGAATATTTTAAGTGTACTGTAAAAATGTTTGTTTTGCTCTTTGGCATTCGATGGTGTTGATCAGATTTTCTGCATCTTTCTCAATTTTCCTTCTAGTTCTTCTGTTTGATATTTAGTGTTTTATTAAAAACTTTAAGTATGATTGTGGTTTTTGTCTAATAATCTCTAAATTTTGACTATTTTCCATCTTTATTGAAGAATATTTTTGCTGGATACAGACTTCTAGGTTGACATGTTTTCCCCCGTTCAGGACTTAAAGATATTGCTACATCCCTTTTGTCTCATTTTTTGACAAGAAGTAGGCTGATATTTATATTTTGCAATTCTTCTACATGCAAACCATGCTTTTTTTCTCTTCAAGACTTTCCTCTTTATGTTAGGTTTTCAGCAATTTGTTTACGATACACCTAGAGGTGGCTTACTTTTTATTTATCCTACTTAGGGTTCACTTGAATCCTTGGTTTTTAAGTGGATGTTTTTCACAAAACTTAGGAAATTTTCCACAAATAAAAATTAGTTAGACCCCTTCACTTTGTCCCATTGGTCATTGAAACAGTTTTCATTTTTTAAAAATCCTTTATTTTCTGTTCCTCACATCAGATCATTCTATTGTTTTATATTAAAGTCCAAACACTCTTTCTTCTGCCTTCTATGATCTGCTATTAAGCCAGTGGTGCAACTTTTCATTTTATATATTGCATTTTAATTTCTAGAATTACCATTCCTGTTTTTATAGTTTCCATTTCTATTCACAAGTTATTTATCTCCTCATCCACTGTGCCCCTCTTTTCCTGTAGATTTTATAGGAGAATCATTACTGTGGATGGTAAAATTACAAAAAATTCAATTGTGTTATCTTCCTTTCAGTAGTGTTGACTTTTGTTCTAGATTCAGTAACTCTATTCAATTCAAATTCCTAAGTATTTTTCTGCTGGTGGGCTGTAACTGAAATCTCCTCCCCCCCCCCCAAGACTTGCATATGTTGCTTTTGCTTTTTTGTTGAGAAATTTGAAGTTTCTTTCATATACATGTAGTTCAGTGTTCAGACAAGGGTTTATGCTGAGTTTATAATGCGTATTTGGGAGCACTCTGTGTTCATATTACACAGTGAGGACTGAATTTTCTCTCAGGTGAAAAGACTTATGAAGGCCAATCTTATTCAATACAGTTCCATTTCTTCTAGCATCCATGTCCTTTCAATTTCTATTTTGGCAATTGTTTAAATCTATTTTTAATCTTCAAGCAGTTATTTTTGTATTTTTTTAGAGTATGTATTGGTCTTCTGTGGGCTAGTTAATCAGGTAGTCTATCACAGTTCCATTTCTTCTAGCATCCATGTCCTTTCAATTTCTATTTTGGCAATTGTTTAAATCTCTTTTTAATCTTCAAGCAGTTATTTTTGTATTTTTTTAGAGTATGTATTGGTCTTCTGTGGGCTAGTTAATCAGGTAGTCTATCGATCCGTCCTACAGCAGCTTTGAGTAACCATCTCAAAATCCACTAGATTTTTGAAAATTCAAGTAAAATGATGATCGGACACAGTTTAACCAAGTGGATGCTCTATAGAAAAGAATCCCTTGGAGCATGCTGCTATTTTTCAATAAATTTTTCATAGAAGTTTTATAACTTTTGGCCAGTCTGGATGTTACTAACATCTACTAAGCATACAGGAAGATTTAAATATCTCTGCTGGGAAAATCAATTAATTAAGTAAGTGTTCTGGCAAAATTGTGTTATGAAATCCTCATAGTGAACTTTTGAAAACGTAACTGTAGCAGAATTATATTCTGTGTAATACGATGTGCCAGTAAATAGTTAACTTACATTGATCAGGATTAAATATTTCACCTTCAAGATGGAAGTCATAAATAGTACATACAAACATTTTGATTTATATGTTGGGTACAACCAGAAAATAATGTAAATGGATGTAAATTGGTCAGGAAATTTTACTGGGAGATACTTTTTTGCTGTTTCCTTGAGAAGCACAAGGCAGAATAAAATGGGCAAATGGCAAGTATTTATCCATTAAATACAACATCAGATATGTTCATGCATGTTGTGTGTTATACACAAACTGTTTATATACATATTATTATGCATTGATAACTGTAAACATTTTTTGTACGATAGATAAAATGTATGGTATATGTTGAGGTCAACTGTTTATTGCATATTACAAAATTTGTGGGTAGCAGGAAAAGAAATCTGAATCTAAGGATATCTACTTCTAGGTTTCCTGCCCTTTCAAGTCCATGTGCACCATGGTGTTCTGTTGCAGAGGTTATGTGCTTGAATATGAGCGCATACTCAGGAAAGGCATCAAAAAACTTGAACATAACACAACAATCTGCTTTAAGTTTAAGATGGCAAAAGATTGAAGAAGAATATTATGGTATATGGTTCATGCTTGGTCTTGCCAATCAAGAATGTAGGGTCCACACAGGGGTGTCTGGAAGCAAAGATTTAAAAGGGCCAAGTATTTTCTTTTCTTGATGTGCCCAGGATTATATTTGTAAACTTAACAAATTTAGATTTTTTTATTGATTTCCTCTGAGTTTTCCCACCATCATAGTTGGTACAGACCTGACATATTTTGCTCAGAGCTTTCTTTAAAAAAAAAAAAAATCTTTTCAATCCTTTGATAAATTCAAATGCTGTATTCCTACAAGAAGACTTTGTTAGTCCATGTGCAGTTGGTATCGCTGTTTTTAAAAGTGCTAAATAATGATGTTTGAAGAACCTATTTTACACATTTATTATGCTAAGTGTATAGTTATTTATTATGCTTATATTATATGACCCACTAAGATAATAAAACCATAGTATACAGGGATTAACTCTGGCAATTAATTAACACATTAAAAACTTAATAGGTACTTCATTATTTCCTAATTTTAATTACAGAATATTTTGTAGTAGTTTTATTTTGTAATTAGCTCCACAAATTTAAGAGCTTAAAGTTTATCGTTAAACTTTTTTTTTTCTTGGGCCGGCCCGGTGGCGCACTGGATAGTGCGCCGCTTGGGAAGGGCAGTGCGCTCCCACCCAAGGGTTTGGATCCCACATACAGACCGGTTCCCGTTCACTGGCTGAGCGAGGCGCGGGAGCAGCGCCGAGGGTTGCAATCCCGTTGCCGGTCCCCGGTCCGGTACGGGGGCAACACTGAGGGTTGCGATCCGTTCCGGACACGGAAAAAGACAAAAAAAAAAACAAAAACAAAAACAAAAACCTTTTTTTTCCCTTATTTTTGATATTAAATTCATCAAAAAATCCTTTCACATTATTTATGTTCCAGGAAATTTACCATAATATGGTTTGTAACTGGATTATAAAATGCTACTGTAGAATAATAGATTTTTTTTCCTTGAAGCCTGTTCTAAGAAACAAAATCAATAATGCAACTATAATCCATTAAATTAATATTGGGTCTCCTTTCTGATATTGCAGTCAGTTTCTCCCATAATTTCATTACTTTATAGTGTCTTTACAAGTTTAGGCAGTTGACTGCCAAAACGGCAGCATTTAGGAAAGTTTTATGCACTCAGCACCAGGGTATCTCAACTTCCTGAGCTCATTCCATTTGTGACTTCTGAAAGCTTGCAGTCAAGTCATGTCTTTTCAGCATGAGACTCCAAGGAATTGCACAGATAAAGAACTGAAAGAAAGAGTTGAAAAGAGTCAAAAGCAAGCAGGACTAGAAGGGGATACAAGTGGCAAAGAAACAGCAGAAAGCACAGCTTTAAAGTAGAATATGTGGTATCTCAAGGTACACATAGAAATCAAAAGAAAAACAAAGGGTAACATTTTGGTATTCACTTAACCTTCAAAAGGAAACCTCCAGAGAAACTGGAAAAAGTATTTTAAGCAATATCTCCTCTGAGATTGAACTTGTTGAAAAGATGTAGATTGAGATGAATAAGAACTTTCAGAATGCCATTCCATTCTCTACATTTGGAAACAGTGCTTTTTCTACAGAATGGCATTCCCCTTTGTTTTCATGAAGGAAGCTGTGACTTGTGGGAGACTGTGGCAAGGATTTTCAGATTAGAAACACTGTAGTGATTTTTTACTATGTAAAAATGCACCTATTGTTATGAGTTGCCTTTAATGTATGTTTAACTAAAACTGTTTCAATTTACACATAATTTATGAAACTTTGTTTCATGAAAATAATCTCACAATAAGTTTTGTTTTCATTCGTGTTTACTGAGATTTCTTAAAATTTAAAAGTTTTGAGATATTCAAGCCAATCTCTAGTCTCAATTGCCTCAAGTATTTAATCTCAATATATAACATTGTCATTTACATTTTGAAAGGAGAGGCAGTGCTTAGATGTTGATGGGAATATTGAGATTTTTTTTTATTTGAAATAGATATTCTTATAACTTTAACATAAAATTTATTCGTATGATTTGTAGAGCTAGGGCTGGGTCTGGAACTCATAGACCTCTCAAGCCTGTTGTCCAGACTGGGTCACAAACCCTTCACATGCAGGTCTACGAGTTAGGTAACCAGAAGAAAGGTTCTTGGAGCCTTGGTTGAAGAAACAGTAGTCTTTATTTCTGCACACACATATCGAGAAGCTAGGCAGTCCAAAGGAAAACTCAAAACTCAACTGCTACTCGCAAAGTCCAAAGAAAAACTGAGCAGCTGCCAGCAAAATAAACATACTCTCTTTTTATACATGAGCTCTCTGCCAGCCAGCAGTTCAGGGCTGCTGCTCCACATAACTGTCAAACACACAATAGCAACAAAACTAAAAAGATACATTGGCGTGCATGCACACTAACTCCATCCATGCACACAATATGTTTACAAAGAATGTACTGCTCTACACCCAACTCTACCTGAGGTGAGAAGCAACAAAACTAAAAAGATACATTGGCGTGCATGCACACTAACTCCATCCATGCACACAATCTGTTTACAAAGAATGTACTGCTCTACACCCAACTCTACCTGAGGTGAGGGGGCCTGATTAAACTATTCTATTTTCACAACATGATTTTATGTAGCCAGGGAGTTGAGTAGTGTATTCTGAATACAACAAAATCCAATGGCAATACTGTAGATCAGAAATCAGATGGTTTATCTCTGCAGTAAGATGCAGAATCCACTGTGAATTGAATCACTTCTTTCAAGTGGAATGCTGCTTATCTTATAAATGCAATACATATACTTTTGGAGCCATAGGTTATTGAGAATAAAATGGACATATTGACAGGCTGAGACTTACTTCTGATGCAGTGGGCATCATTACTTGAAGAATATGTATAAAAATGATATTTTGAGAATTTAAGTAAATTAAAGGCAGCTTTCTGAAAGAAATCTGCAAATGGCAAGATGGTAATCTTCAGTATTTTTCTAAATAAACTGAATTTGTTTAATATCAGGTGAGGCCATCATATGAATAATAGAAGTGTCTCTCCTAGGTGGTTATATATCTCCCTCACTCAACTTGGAAATCATTCACAGGAAATTAAGTCAAAATAAATTTCACTGCATTTTTTTCAAAAATAAAATCACATCAGAAACCCTTCTCCTAACCAAAATAGATTAACCTTCCACCTGAATCAACCATAGACACGGCTGAAATGTAAGAAAGACTGGTTTTCCAGACATTAGGTATCAGACTGAACATCAGGCATAGAACAGGACATCAGGAAATAAAAGACAATCATTCCTGAGAAATGGAAGACAAACAAGATAAGCCCTAAACTTATATCCTTGAGAAAGTTTCTAGCCTTTGGTACTAGGAGACAGATGCCATATGCAGCCTAGTAGACATGTTAGATTTAGGAGACGGAGCTGAGAGAAAAAAGAGAACAAAACAACCAGAGTAAGAAGAGCAGAGTCCCTGAAAGGAAAGAGCTGCACAGAGAGAACACTCCAGACACCTGAAGATGGCCTCCCTTGGGTAATCAGCTGGACGTTAATCAGTGCATACTGTGGGAAAATATCATGAGGTAGGGAAAAGAACCATCATAAAGGAGAAGAGGAAACAATCTCCTGTGCTCATACAGGACCTGTTTCTCTCTCGAGCAGTTAAGAAAACTGATGATTCACAGGGCATTAGATAGAGTATCCAGAAAGGTCTAGTAACAGTAGTGAGGATAACTATCCAGACGCTGAGCTATGGTCTCACATAATAAATCTTAAACACAATGCATGAGAGGACCAGTTTCCAAATAACTGCACAAGGCAAAGATCAAGAATAGTGATAGGAATACAAAAAATATCCAACAACCATCAAAGTTTCGATAATATCTAGCATCCAAACAAAAAATACCAGGCATGCAAAGAAGCAGAAAAATACAAGCCATAATAATTAGAGAAAATTAATTAACCAAAGTACACCAAAAAGAGACAGAGATGTTAGAAAACCAGTGCATTAACACAGTTATTATAACTGTATTTAATAAGTTCAGAAACTTAAGTAAAGGCAATAGAGATACGGGGGTGGGGGAGGAACCCACAAACTCATCTGCAAAAGAACAATGGATATGATAAAAACTATACTTGACACTGGATGAAAGTAACAATAGATTGGACGTTACAGAGGGGAAACCATAACTGAAGTAGAAAGTGAAGCAAAAGAAACTATCTGTAATCTAAAAGAAATACCCTACCAGAATGTTACAGAAGTACCTTAAGCTGAAAGGAAATGATACTAGGCCAAAATATAGATTTACACAAAGGAATGTAAAACAATGGAAATAAATAACTATGTAAGCATTCAATGTCAATAATTAACTATGCAAACATTTAATGTTTTAATTAAATAAACATTAGTAAAATGCAGTTGTTTAAGGACAAGTGATAACAATGTGTAGAGGATCTATAACATACATAGAAATAAAATGCATGACACCCATAGGTACAGAATCAGGAACAAGGTCAGGAGCAAGGAAATGGAAATATGCAATTGAAAGTTTCTTATACTGTAGGTGAAATGGCATAACATCACTTAAAGGTAGACTGGCACAAGTTATAGATGTATCCTTAAGCTAACACTGAAGTGAAAAAATAGTTATACTGACCAAGACTGCCTTAAGGTTTTCCACAGCTTGAGCAAGTTTTGTGACTCTAAACTTCTGACCTCACTTTTCTCAGAGCATTTAGTTTAGAAAACTTGCAATCATAAATACTTTTTCTGCCCTTTTGAAATGTAAATCTTCTCCCACACTCTTGCCAATTGTACAAACTAGGAATGTCTTTCTCAAGCACCTGGAAGCCATCCATTTCCAATGTAATCATCAAGAAAGATAGTATCCCTATGTCCTGGTCTCCTTGGAAGGGTGGGGGCCTAACTTCCATAGGCACCAATCAGCAACCACAGATGGCCTAATCACCACTAAAGCCCCCTGTTCTTTTCTAAGGGCACACTCCAGTATTTAAAAACCCTACTGCCTTTTGTGTCAGTGAATTTAAATTCAATATGTCTTTATTATTATTATTATTATTATTATTATTATTATTATTATTATTATTATTATTATCATTACTTATTATACGTCTTAAAAATACTTATTGCAATAGTATTGACCCCTGTTATAAGTCTTGAAGAAAGCTTTCCCTGCCTGTTTCACTCCATCCTTTGCAATTCTTTGAATAATTAATAGAGCATGAAAGGAAATAAAAGCAATTATAAAAAGGACTTAATATATATTTTTTAAATCCAAAAGGGAAGAAAAGGAACAATTGAGAAATGGAACATGTACAAATAAATAGTGAGGAAATAGATTTACACATAAACTTATTCATGGAATTTTAATCACATTAAGTGTAAATATTAAAAACACACTAAATAAAATGCAAGATTGTTAGGTTGCATTAAAAAAATTTTAAAAATTGATTTTGTATCCTGAATATTTGCTGAAATCATTTATCAACTCTAAGAGTCTTATGGTAGAGGCTTTAGGCTGTTCAATATATAGGATCATGTCATCTGAAAACAGGGACAGTTTGGCTTCATCTTTTCCAATCTGGATGCCCTTTCTTTCCTTCTCTTCTCTGATTGCTCTGGCTAGTACTTCAAACACTATGTTGAATAAGAGTGGTGAGAGTGAGTATCTTTGTCTACTTCCTGTTCTTATCAATATCATCCCATTCAGGCTGATATTGGCAGTGGGCTTATCATATATGGCTTTAATTATGTTGAGATATTTTCCATTAATACTTAACTTGTGGAGAGTCTTTCTCATGAACAAATGTTGAATTTTGTCAAATGATTTTCAGGATCTACAGAGATGATCATATGGACTTTGTCTCTGATTTATTGACGTGGGATCACATTTATTGATTTTCGTTTGTTGAACCAACCTTGCATCCCTGGTATGAATCCCACTTGATCATAGTGTATAATTTTGTGTATATGTTGCTGTATTCTGTTAGCTAGTATTCAGCAAAGCTGTAGGATACAAAATCAACAAACAAAAATCATCAGAATTTCTATACACGAACAGTGAACATGCATAAAAAGAAATCAAGAAAGCCAGCCCATTTACAATGGCCACCAAAAAAAAAAAATAGGAATAAAGTTAACCAAGAATCTGAAAAATCTCTACAATGAGAACTACAAACCACTGTGGAGAGAAATTAAAGAGGACACAAGAAGATGGAAAGATATCCCATTCCCTTGGATTGGAAGAATTAACATTGTGAAAATGCCCATACTACCCAATATGATCTAAAAATTGAATGCAATCCCCATCGAAATTCCAATGACATTTTTCTCAGAAAAGAAAAAAAAAAAACTATCCTAACATTTACATGGAATAAAAAGAGACCATAAATAGTCAAAGCAGTTCTGAGCAAAAATAAATAAATAAATAAATAAATAAAGCTGAAGGCATAACACTATCTGACTTTAAACTATACTACAAAGCTATAATAACCAATACAGCATGGTACTGACATAAAAACAGACACATGTGTCAATGGAATAGACTAGAGAATCCAGAAATCAACCCTCAAAATGACAGGCATCTGATCTCTGACAAAGGTACCAAGTCTACACACTGGGGAAGAGACTGCCTCTTTAGCAAATGGTGCTGGGAAAACTGGATAGTCATATGCAGGAGAATGAAACTAGACCCATACCCCTCAACATATACCAAATTCAACCAAACAGATAAAACAATAAAACTCCTTAAAGAAAACATAGGGGAAAAATTCCAGGAAGTAGGATTGGGTACATACTTCATGAATACAACCCCAAAAGCACAGACAACCAAAGGAAAAATAAATAAATGGGATGATATCAAACTAAAGAGCTTCTGCACAACAAAAGAAACAATTTACAGAGTGAAAAGACAACCAATAGAGTGGGGGAAAATATTTGCAAAATATATGCTTGGAAAAGGATTAATATCCAGAATATATAAGGATCACAAACAACTTTACAGCAAAAAACCAAGTAACCCAATTAAAAAATGGGCAAAGGAGCTGATAGCCATTTCTCTTTTTATTTTTTTTTTATTTATATTTTTCTTAATTTATTTTTTTGCCGATATACAATGTGGGTGATTATTGTGGCCCATTACTGAAACCTCCCTCCCACCTCCCTGTCCCCCCGTGTGTGTGTGTGTGTGAATTTATTTATTTATTTTTAGCTCCCACCAATAAGTGAGAATATATGGTAATTCTCTTTCTGTGCCTGACTTGTTTCACTTAATATAATTCTCTCAAGGTCCCTCCAAGTTGTTGCAAATGGCAGTATTTCATTCGTTTTTATAGCTGAGTAGTATTCCATTGT
>NW_007733045.1:122574-124956 GCF_000696425.1 Galeopterus variegatus | reverse complement strand
TGGTGTATCACATTTATTGACTTTCATACGTTGAACCATACTTGCTTCTCTGGGATGAATCTCACTTGATCATGGTGTGCAATTTTTTTAATCTGTTGCTGTATTCTGATTGCTAATATGTTGTTGAGGATTTTAGCATGTAGGTCCATCAAGGATATTAGCCTGTAATTTTCTTTTTTTGTTGTGTCTTTTTTTTTTTTTTTTTTTTTTTTTTTTTTGGCCTCATAGAATGAGACCGATAAGGGGATCTCAACCCTTGGCTTGGTGTTGTCAGCATCATGCTCAGCCAGTGAGCAAACTGGCCATCCCTATATAGGATCCGAACCTGTGGCCTTTGTGTTATCAGCACCGCACTCTCCTGAGTGAGCCACGGGCCGGCCTTTTGTTGTGTCTTTATTTGGTTTTGGTATCAGAGTTATGTTTGTCTCATAGAATGAGTTTGGGAGAGTAACTTCTGTTTTGATTTTTTGGAATAGTTTGAGGAGAATTGGTATTAACTCCTCTTTAAATGTTTGATAGAATTCAGCTGTATAGCCATCCGGACCTGGACTTTTTTTGTTGGAAGATTGCTGATTACCTATTCAGTCTTGCTGCTTGTTATTGATCTGTTCAGGTTTTCTATCTCTTCTTGGTTCAGTCTTGGTAGTTTGTATGTGTCTAGAAACTTATTCACATCTTCCAGATTTTCATATTTGTTGTCACGCAGTTGTTTATAGTATTCTTTAATGATTCTTCATATTTCTGTAGTATCAGTTATAATGTCTCCCTTTTCATTCCTGATTTTTGTTATTTGGATCTTTTTTCTTTCTTTCTTTCTTTTTTTTTTTTTTTTTTTTTTTTTGTTAACCTAACTAATGGTTTGTCTATTTTACTTATCTTCTCAAAAAACCAATTTTTTGCATCATTGATCTTTTCCATTGTTTGGGGGGTCTCTATTTCACTTAGTTCTGCTCTGATCTTAGGTATTTCTTTCCATCTACTACCTTTAGGTTTGGATTGTTGTTGTTTTTCAAGTTCTTTGAGGCATAGTGTTGGGTCTTTTATTTGAAGTCTTTTTGTTCTTTTGATGTAAGCATTTATTGCAATAAATTTGCATCTTAGTACTGCTTTTGCAGTATATCCCACAGATTTTGGTATGATGTATCTTGATTTTCATTAGTTTCAAGAAATTTTTTCGAATTGCTGTTTAATTTCTTCTTGGACCCATAGGTAATGCAGAAGCCTATTGTTCAGTTTCCATATATTTGTATAGTTTCCAGAGTTTTGATTATTATCAATTTCCAGTTTTAGTCCATTGTGGTCTGAAAAGATACTTGGATTTATTGCAATTTTTTAAAATTTTCTGAGGCTGGATTTGTGACCTAATATGTCTTCTACCCTGGAGAATGTTCCATGTGTGATTTCAATTTTTTTTTTAATTTGCTGAGACTGGATTTTTCACTTAATATGTGGTCTATCCTGGAGAATGCTTCATGATCTGATGAGAAGAAAGTATATTCTTTAGTTGTTGGGTGAAATGTTCATATATATCTGCCAAGTCCAATTAGTCTAAGGTGTAGATTGAATCCTGTGTCTCTTTGTTGATTTGTTTCCTGGATGTTCTGTCTTATACTGAGAGAGGGGTGCTCAGATGACCCATTATTAACATGTTAGGGCCTATTTGTTTCTTTAGGTCTAAGAGTGTTTGCTTTATATATCTGGGTGTTCCAGTATTGGGTGCATGTATATTTATGATTGTTATGTCTTCTAGCTATATAGATCATTTTATAGTGGCCATCATTGTCTCTTTTTATGTTTTTTTTTTTTTTTGGTTTAAAGTCTATTTTTCCAACATAAGAATAGCTACTCTTATTCATTTTTGATTGCCATTTGCATGGTATATCTCTTTACATCCCTTCACTTTTAGCCTGTGTGTGTCTCTACAAGTAAAGTGGGTCTCTTGAAGACAGAACTTGAAGAGACTCTCTTAAAGACTAGTACTTGGGTCTAGCTTTTTAATCCAATCAGTGAGTCTGTGTCTTTTGAATGGGGAGTTTAATCCATTCACATTAAGGATAGTTATTGACAAGTATTGTTTAATCCTGTCATTTAATTGCTTCTTGTTTAGATGATTTAAATATCTTTTGATCATTACTTCCCCTTTTATTTCTCTTGTTACCATTAGTTGGAAACTTAAGGTGGTATCATTTAGCTTCTTTCTCTTTCACACTGGCATTTTTGTTTTAATGGTGGGTTTTGCTCTTGCTTGTATATTTATGATAGTGGTCATCATCATTCAGATTCCAGATAAAGGACCCACTGGAGAATTTCTTGCAGGGCTAGTCATGTGGTGGTGAGCTCCCACAACTTTTGTTTGTCTAGGAAATACACTATTTCTCTCTC
>NW_007733045.1:121230-121868 GCF_000696425.1 Galeopterus variegatus | reverse complement strand
GTGTCTTCTTCTTATTTATTTGTAGTTCTAGTATTTCTTTGTTGACATTTGGTCATTTGTTAGAGAATTTGCTTCTATTAGACTGAGGTTGGCTATGAGGATAGAAAATTCTTCCTCTATTTGTAGGCTTTACTGGTGACTTTTCTTATATCAGTGTAGTCAAGTGAGTAGTAGGTTATCTGTGGAGTGACCCTGGCTGCTACTGTGGTGGTGAATTGTCTTTGTTGACAGTAGATGTGTTAGTGGCTATATTACATCACCTTGGGTCCTGTTCCAGAATCTGTGGCCATAGAATGAGCCCCAGCCCCATACAGGTCTCATTGGCTCATCTTGGTGTAGTAGGCCGCAGGTCCTGGGGCTTCCCTCTGGGTGCAAGGAGGAGGGGTTGCCTGTGCTGAGCAGTTCTCCTTGACTCACCTCAGCAGGGGCCATACTTAAATATTTTTCAATTTTTTTTTCAATCAGAACTTCTATTTAATGAGTAATCTTTCAAATCCTTAACATGAACTGGATGCTGTAATAGATGCCTTCTTGGCTTTAGGTGGTGTTCCTTCAGGGAATCCATGCCTGAATCTACAAGATACAATTTTTAGGTGCCTATTCAACCAGTACTTGTGGCAATTTCATTGTTTAGCTAT
>NW_007733045.1:117504-119854 GCF_000696425.1 Galeopterus variegatus | reverse complement strand
TCTGTCGAGCAGTTCCATTTATTATCACACAAGCACTTGCTTTTATAGGTGGATGGGGAGGAGAGGTTTTAACATAATCCTATCAGCTTAAAGGTTACAAGAGCATGCATCCTGTCTCAATGCCTAGCTATTGCAACAACGCAGTGTTCACGAGTGCGGAAGCGCATATTTGGCCAATAAGGGCTAAGGCAAAGTTCCCACAGAAACTCCCACCCTACTTCCTCCCAGTGCCATCTTAGGCTGCCATGTTAATATGCCCTTGTGGGCCCATAATGGTGCTATTTGTAATGTCACTTAAGGTGGCATTAGTTTTTAAGGCCTGACACTGACATAGTAATACCAAAGTAGTTCAATGACATTATAATTTAGTCCTTTACTATAGTAATATGTGTTTGATTTCTCCTAGTATAGTAGTGTAGTAAGCTCCATTTAAGGAAGCAGGTGAAGAAAGAATAATGAGGATGAAAAAATATATATCTCTTAAAGCAACAATTATACGAACTACACTTAGATGAGGTATATAAAATAGTCAAACATAGAAGCAGAGAGTGTAATGGTTGTTACCAGGAGATGATGGGAGGAGAAATGGGGAGTTGCCATTCAGCTGGTACAAAGTTTCAGTTTTCTAGAGATATGTACATCATCTTGCCTATAGTTAGCAATACTACATTAAACACAAAATTTTCTTAAGGTGATAAACCTCAGGTTAAGTGTTCTAATAATAATAATATTAATAGAATAACTGATTGCCTCTTCTAGTTTTTAGGTTTGGGGATTTTTTNTTTTTTCTTTCCTAGTTAATTGGCTCATTTTATAGAAATGTGCTTTAATTACCAATGTTTCTATGAAAATTGTAGTTTCCCTTTCCTTTATCTAAAGACATAGACTGTGGTAGTATTCATAGAACTTTGAATTATTTTCATCATAAAATAAGAAGAATTTACAATTTCTAGGGGCAAAAGGAAGAATGCTATTTTACAGAGTTGCACTTACACGTGCATTTGCTTTCCTTGGTTGGATTGCCTTTTGTATTTTAAGCAGTTCCTCTTGACAGTCACCTGATATATTTATTAATTCATTTGTTTGTTTGTTTTAAAGATGAAGTATTTATGCCATAATCGTTCTGTATTAATGTGTAGCTGCCTTCATATCTGTGCCTTTTTTTAAAGTTTAGAACCCTACTTTACTTCTCTCATATGCATACTACTTTTTCTATCTTAAGTTGGAGAAAGCAACTTTTTTTCAATGTCCCTCCCCTCAAAAGTAAAATAACTAGGTGAAAGAAGTGGGACTACATTACATCTCAGGAGATGGACCACTTCCGGTTAAAGCAAGGTACATGTTGGACTCATAATCTGCGGTAATCGGGTTCTATACAGTCACTGCATATGTACATCTACCACAAACACTGAATTAGCGAANGAAGAATTTACAATTTCTAGGGGCAAAAGGAAGAATGCTATTTTACAGAGTTGCACTTACATGTGCATTTGCTTTCCTTGGTTGGATTGCCTTTTGTATTTTAAGCAGTTCCTCTTGACAGTCACCTGATATATTTATTTATTCATTTGTTTGTTTGTTTTAAAGATGGAGTATTTATGCCATAATCGTTCTGTATTAATGTGTAGCTGCCTTCATATCTGTGCCTTTTTTTAAAGTGGAGAACCCTACTTTACTTCTCTCATATGCATACTACTTTTTCTATCTTAAGTTGGAGAAAGCAACTTTTTTTCAATGTCCCTCCCCTCAAAAGTAAAATAACTAGGTGAAAGAAGTGGGACTCCATTACATCTCAGGAGATGGACCACTTCCGTTTAAAGCAAGGTACATGTTGGACTCATAATCTGCAGTAATCGGGTTCTATACAGTCACTGCATATGTACATCTACCACAAACACTGAATTAGCGAATACTGAGGCATTGCTTCTAGGAAAAATACAGCGTTAAATTTCTGCAAACATCTGGTTACAACTTTCCAGTCAACAGAAGAATACATAATCCTGTTTCATGTGTGTTTCTATTTAAAGACACTTTATAATATGTATTTTTGATTGGTTGACATTGAACTGATGTCCAACAATACCATAACTTATGTGTGAAGGAAGCTTACCTAACACACATATTTTCTCCATAAGGCACATCACAGCCTTCTTGTGCTTAGAAACACTAGAAAGCATTAGAGCACTATGTTTGGGGGGTATTTTAAACAGTAGCAAACTATATTGTATAAGATTTTATGAGCATATTATATATGCATACATAACCATTTATGCATATTTATTATGCATTTGGTTGTTTATTGAAAAAACATGTTTCCTGTTTTAACTTTTAATGTAATTTTAGTAAAATA
>NW_007733045.1:114379-116322 GCF_000696425.1 Galeopterus variegatus | reverse complement strand
TAGAGCATCATACAAATGCTGCTATAGATGGCAGGACAGGAAAACTATCATTATAGCTACTGTGGCTGAGATTGAAAAAATAATAATAATAAGACTTAGTTTTACAATGGTACATGCCCTTATCTTTGTGTTACAAAGTATGAAACAGGTGACTGAGCTCTGGTCCTAAATAAACCACTGACGTTTTCCTACAATTTTTAGTCATTTACCCACTGACACATTACTGATTCAGGGAATTTTTAAACCACTTCACACTCAATTATAATTTGTTAAGAGTTTTTTTCAAGAATCTTATGTTTATGTGAAAAATTCTAATAATAATAAAATATAAATTATGCCCCAAACAAGGTATGTTAGGTAAAATGGCAATTATTTTTCATAAAAGAAAATAAATATTTCAGTAGGCCAATTTGACACATTCGTGATGTTAGAGCAAGTAATTAACATTTTTACTCATTTTATATTAAATAAAAATTGTCTTCATAGCTTGATGATGTGATACTTTTGGTTTAGTGTCCAAGACACTACCTCAAAATTTAGTTTAAACTTTGTAAAATATATGTGCTATTCAGTTTCAGAGGGTTTTTTATTTATTTCAACAGCTAGAAGCTTTCAAATGATTTACTTATTTAAACTGAAATTTTATTTTTTCTTAAAATTAAACAGATCTAGAAATTACAGCATATAAAAATGTATTAGAGAAATTTATATCCAAACTGTGTTTATTGGATTTCAAGATGAACACAAGAATCTAGGAAAACTATTGTATAATCAAATACCACAGTAATTCTTACACTAATTAAGTACTCATAATAAGTAAAGGAGAAAATGAGAAGTTAAAAGATCTAGTTAAGTATGTATAACAAGTTTTCTAGTTAAGTGTAGAAATAAAATATAGACTGTAAAACCTACAATATTTTTATAAACAGAGCATAATTATGTAAATGATGCCAAAATATAAGCCAGGATTTAAATTACAGCAATTAAAATTAAAAATGACATACTTATTTAAACACTTATATTTATCACTTTACTATCTCTTTCAGGAATTTTCAAATAGGTAGCATACAAGCAGGAATGAATTGTGCATGGTTGCCTCACTTTCATCTTTACTTGGTCATATAGATCTAAGAGTTTTTATTGATTTTGTAGTGAAAACTACTTGATGTTAATATCTGGCACATCTTGAACATTATCTTTAGCTTGTTGTGTATACTCATTCTTAAATTAATTCTATGGTAAAATATATGCAGATTTTATACCATAGTAAAGGTTACAATTCACAGGAACTTCTTCGATTTTGCTTTTTAGTATGTTATGTTAAACTTATCTTTACTTACTATTAAAGATCATCTAACGCTGGTGAGCCCACACATAACTGCAGTAAATAATCATTGATTCTTAGAAAGTGCTATCTAGATATGCGACATGTTTAACTTTACCCAGTAGAGAAAGTAATGAGCAATTACAAAGTGCTTATGTACCATGCACTTTACTAGCCTCTCTGAGAGAGAGAAAACATATATATTCCTATTTAATTCTCACATTATCCATAAAAGGTAGAGAAGATAATCCTTATACACATATTGAAGATGAGGTGTCTGATATAATTGATGACATTGCTTGTTTTGCCAAAAGTCGCATATAGATATTAGGGAGTAGAACAAATCTATGTTTGATTAACATAATGACTCCATACATAATAATAAAAATAAAATGTATTTTTCCTGAATGGATTTCACACTGAACATCAAAAATCTGAAACATCAGCATCATCATCATAGACACATCTAATATTTATTGAACACTTATTATTTAGGTCAAGCATCCATTCTAATTTGCCTAAGATAATCCCAGTTTAGATCTATTGTCCAAGAATAATTAGTAAGAGCATCCACCTTCAATTTTAAATATCCTACTTTAGTTGATAAATTATGTGATAT
>NW_007733045.1:112177-112661 GCF_000696425.1 Galeopterus variegatus | reverse complement strand
ATGAAATCTCTTTCTCCATCCCTTTTTCTATACACATACACACATATACAGATACAAACACATGTAAACAATTTTAGTTATTAAATATACAATGTAATCTGCTCATAGTTTAAAAAGAAAGTTGCTACTGAATTATCTCCATTAACATGCTATGATTACTATTAATTTTCTCTGCCTTCTCCATTATGATTGCTATAGCCTTCATTATTTCATCCCATTAGTCTCTGTTGGATGTCAATATATTCAATATAATTGTTAACTTTTCAAGCCTGACCTTCTTGATTTATTTCTGGAGGCTATGAAGAGATCTTTCCAACTGCATCCTACTAAAATACAAAATAATTGAATTGGAAATTCATTGATGAAAAAACAGTTAACCTTTTGCTTTGGAAAGGGCTGCTGCATTTATGTGAGAGAAGCTTTCTAGTATGTTTCTATGTTTTTTCTAAGGACATATCTAAACACCTGATTTCACAGATCGTCT